>NC_087220.1:59228250-59358250 GCF_015104395.2 Macrobrachium nipponense
CCAGCTCCTCAAGATCCGACCAAACTCTTCCTGCTTAACCTGCAAGAACAGTTGTCCTCCCTGGTAGGCGCTCTCCCTAAGGATTCTACGCGCAGGAAAGACGCCTCCCTACCAGTGAAGAGATCGAAGTTTTCTGCTACTAGCAAGCGCTCATCTCCTTTTAGAGGAGACATCTCTGACTCTTCCAGGCGCTCTTCTCCTTTCAGGAGATCACCTTCTAGCAGGCGCTCTTCTCCCGAGAGACGCTCTCGTTCACCCTAAAGCGCTCCTCACCTCCGTACAAGAGTGCTCCGCGCAGCAGACAGCTCGAACCCCTCAGGAGCTCTTCTATTCGTAGCAAAGTTCCCAGCAGTAGCCGCTCTCGGAGGAGACGCTCAGCTACAGATTCACGGAGAGATCAGGAGTCGGACTCCTCTGTTGATTACCAGCATCGTGGCAGGCGTCAAGAGCCTATCAAGAGCCAGGATCTAGTTAGGCGCCAGGAACCTTTCAGGCGCCAGGAGTCGAGTAAGCGCCAGGAGCCTTTCAGGCGTCAGGAGCACATCAGGCGCCAGGAGCCCAGTAAACGCCAGGATTTCGTTAGGCGCCAGGAGCCCAGCAGGCGCCAGGAGCCTAGCAGGCGCCAAGGATTGAACAGGACCCCTTCACACGTAATGAGCTCTTCAGGGAGTAGGAGCCCTTCTCCTCGCAAGACACAGGATCCTGACAAGAGATCTTGTACCTTCAAGAGCTCTCTCGCAGCTTGCAGCAGCAAGCATAGGTCGCATGGAAGGCGCTCTCCTTCACGTGACAGAAGTCCCGCTCCTTCTCAGAGCCGCTCCCCTTCGAAGGGCTCTCCTGCAGCTGGAGGGTTAGAGGAAGTCTCGGAGGAAGAATTTCCAGTCGACGTAGTAGTTTCAGACTATAAAAGGCTGTCTTTGCTATTGCTTAAAGAGTTTGGGGATACGCTTCAACCAGCTGATCCGCCCTCACCAGGATCTTTGCTTTTGAGCACGAAGTCTCCAAAAGCCTCCTCATTCGTGAAGATGCGTCCGACCCTTAGTATGAAGAAGGCATTCAAAGGATTTGGAGAGTGGCTTCAGTCAAAAAGAGAAGCGGGCAAGACAGTGTTTTCATGCCCTCCTTCCAGGCTGACGGGAAAACCTGGAAGATGGTATGATACAAAGGAGCCCATGGGCTTAGGGCTTCCCTCGTCGGCAGATGCAGACTATGGTTCGCTGGTGGATTCTTCAAGGAGGCGCTCTCTCCTCTCAGCAAAGGCTACTTCGGGAATGTGCGAACTCGACCATCTCCTCAAGGGCCTCTTCAGGACACTTGAGGTGTTCAATTTTATGGACTGGTCTCTGGGAGCCCTGGCTAAGAGAGCCCAAGATCCGGACTTCGTGAGCATGGAGGAGCTCTCGAGTGTGTTGGCATGTTTGGATAGAGCTGTGATGGACGGTTCGGTGGAGGTTGCTTCCCTATTTGGCTCAGGAATCTTAAAGAAGAGGTCGGTTTACAGCTCATTCCTGACCAAGTCAGTCTCTCCTCTTCAGAGGTCGGCCTTATTATATTCGCCTCTTTCTAGCCACCTCTTCCCACAGGACACGGTGAAGGATATAGCCAAATCTTTAGCTGGCAAGGCTACACAGGACCTCCTTACACAATCAGCGAAGAGATTCAAGCCCGCTGTTCCTTTTGCAAAGAAAGAGAAAAAGCACCTCTTCAGCAGCCCTTTTCGAGGAGTCCCCTCTTCTTCTTCGAGAAGCCCCTTTCAGAGGTAGGAGACCAGACCAGAGAGGAAGACCTTCCAGGAGGCCTGTTGGGAAGGCAAAATGAGAGAGAAGTCCTCCAGATATCTGTAGGCACCAGACTTTTGAACTTTGCCAGAGTCTGGGCGCAGAAAGGGGTGGACAGCTGGACCCTCTCAATCCTCGAGAGAGGATACCTGATCCCCTTCAGGGAAAATCCTCCCTTAACGAAAACTCCAAGGGAGTTGACGGCAAGATACAAAGATCCCGTCAAGAGTCAGGCTCTCCTGCAAGCAGTAGACCTTATGCTACAGAAGAGGGCCATAGAACCGGTTCAAAGATCTCCATTCACCAGGTTTCTACAATCGGCTGTTCCTGTTACAAAAAAGCCTCGGGCCCCCCCGAGTGGAGGCCGGTTTTAGACGTAAGCGCGCTGAACTTCTTTGTGATAAAGAAGAAGTTCTCGATGGAGACTTCTTCCTCTGTGCTTTCTGCTCTTCGTCCAGGGGACTGGATGGTATCCCTGGACCTTCAAGATGCATATTTCCATGTGCCAATTCACCCGGCATCAAGGAAATATCTCAGATTCGTGTCACAGGGAAGAGTATTCCAGTTTCGAGCGCTGTGCTTCGGACTATCGACGCCCCTCAGTCTTTAACGGGCATCCTAAGGAATGTGGCACATTGGCTACATTTAGAAAGGATCAGGATCTCAATGTACTTGGGACGACTGGCTCATAAGAGCAAAGTCAAAGGATCAGTGTCTGGAGGACCTTTCTGTAACGCTAAGATTGACGCAGTCTCTGGGACTCCTAGTCAACCTCGAGAAGTCCCAACTGGATCCCCAGCAGAGCATAGTCTCTCTGGGGATTCAGATGGATTCTCGGGGTTTTCTCCCTCTTAACCCCTTCTTTACCGGGTGGGTGAGCGGAATGTAAACATTGCGTTTGCTGCCGAACTGAATCTCTCGGTAGTGACTCCAGTTTTGAGGGTGCCGATCGTAAAAATATTTTGCCAAAAATACACTAATCAAGACAGGCTAATGAAATTATCAGGTATTATTAGCACTATAATAACGCATATTCTCTGTTAGTTTTATCATCCTACAGGGAAAATAAATGATTTTATGAAAAAAAATTTGAAACTCAGTGTCCCTTGTACAAGGGACACTGGTGGTCGGTGAGAAAACTACAGTCTTGAATAGAAATTCGGTCTTACAGAATGTTGGTATATCGCACCTGGAACATGCACATAAAGTATGATCAAAATAGAACAGTAAATAAGCACGTAATAAAAAAAAAAAGAGCAAAAACTAAAGCGAAAGCCCCGCCAATAAATATGGGAAATCGCAAATTTGTTCATGAAACTTACCTGACAGATATATTATATAGCTGTATTCTCCGAAGTCCAACAGAATTTCAAAATTCGCGGCACACGCAGTGGGCGGCCAGGTGGTAGTACCCATTCCCGCCGCTGGGAGGCGGATATCAGGAACTATTCCCATTTTCTATTCATATTTTTTCTGTCGCCGGTCGGTAAACAACTGTTTACAGACCTCCGCCTAGGATTTTGAAACTTCATTAGCCGCTTAAGTATCCTAATTATTCTTTCGATTATTGACTTGGATTTGTGGCTAGGCATACGCTATCGTTTTTTTATTTTTTCATTGCATTTGAGGTCTGAAGCTATGTTAGCCCTAGTTTCAGACTTTGTTGTTTGCATGGTAAGGTGAGGCTACGGAACTTTCGGTAGACACTTGCTTAGTATATATGACGTTTACATGTTTTCTTTGCATAAGTTCAATGTAATTAGTGTAATGTGTGACTGATTACGGAAGAAGTAGGATTCATGTACGCATTTTAGAGCGTGTTAGAATCAGTAAACAAAGTTTAAGTGAAATAATGAACCTTCTACCTCCTGTAGATTTTATTTTGCCTAACCCTGTGGTATGGCTTACGGGCCTAGAAAAGTGTCTGCTAGAGGATTACATCAAGTAATCTTAGACTAAAGTGCTCGCTCTCCAATCATTGTTGTGTAAGTGTAGTGCCCCTTGTGTTGTGGAGGGGGCGTGTCAGATCGGCCCCATAATGCCTCTAGGCCTGGACCTCTGTCGGACTCCCAGGACTCAGGAGAGGGCATGTCGAAAGCCGCAAGAGGGTTACGGGGGCTCCCCACCGATCTGGCGTCCCTTCGGCAGGACCTGTTGACGCTCCCCCTGGCTATTGGGTTTCCCAGGCTGCCTAAAGATCGTAGCACGTGCACGAATCTTGAAGGATTGCTTCTCGTCCTCCGAGGCGTCCTCCCCGCGCAAGGGTTTGGAGCTCTCGAAGACTCGCGCCCTCTTAGAAGCTTTAGAGAAGAGACTTCACGTCCTCTCTCTCGTCAGGAGGAAACGTCGATCGGCCCATAACGCCTCTAGGCCTAGACCTCTGTCGGACTCCCAGGTAAGAGGGCATGTCAAAAGCCGAAGAGGGTTACGGGTTTTTCATGCTGATCTGGCTTCCTTTCGGCGGTCCTGTTGTCGCTTCCCAGGCTGCCGAAGAAATCGAGCACGTGCACGAATCTTGAAGGATTGCTTCTCGTCCCTCCGAGGCGTCCTCCACACCAGGGGTTGGAGCTCTCGGAAGGACTCGCGCTAAAGAAGCTTTAGAGAAGAGACGCTTCACGTCCTCTCTCTCGCACGAGAGGATAAAGAGTCCTGTGCCCTGTCCAGGGCTCTCGAATTTTATTTACATAAACGAAGGAAGTAAGAGGTCCTTCGGGTAATTTATGGTGCTCAGGAAGAGACCACATTTACACTTTTCGAAGAATGCACTGGCTCTTTTCCTAAGGGACATATAAGGAGGCTCATTTCATCTTGCCAGAAGAGTGATTGAGCCTCCTGCGAGTGAACGCTCATGAAGTTAGAGCTGTTTCAACCTCGCTAGCATTCCAAAGAATTTGGTAATCAAGGGACATTCTTGATTCCACCTTTTGGAGGAGCAACTCAGTATTCGTCTCCTCTCCTCATGGCGCTCCGTATACGTTATGTAACGTTCGCTTTACTTTGAAAAAGCAAGCTGATAAGTTTGACGTCCGGCAAGCTGCTTTGCACAGTCCAAACAACTTATGTCTCTGGTTCGGCATAAGAAGGGCAATTTAGACGTGAGGAAGCTTTTGGAGGTGCTCGACGTCCTTTAAGTAGAGACATTCTCCCAGGAGCGTCGTTTTTTCGTTCATATGCTGAGTGCGTTTCTGGAGATTTTGTTCTTTTTGCATTACTAAGACGCAAGTTGTCGCACAAGGCGGCCACTGTCTTTGTAAGAAGGTATGAAGGTCTTTAAGGCCCGTCTTGAAGACGAAAGCCATACGTCTTCCTTTTAGTGTTCACACACTTCAGGAGTAGCGTGCGGCTCTCCCATGGAGACTCGCATGAGGACGTCCCTTGAAAATATTCAACGTCAATACGCAAAACGCGGTTCGTCATAACATTGAGATGTTGGCAAGGTCGCTCGCCAGGACGCCTCTTGGCGGGCCTTGCATGCATCAGGGCGCTCAACGAGATCCTCTCTGAAACGTCCGTTCAGAAGACTTGGTGTTCTCTGCTCAGACACGCTCGCAGCTAAGCAGGACGTTTTTTGAGGACGCTCAGCAGGACGCTTTCCAGGACGCTAAGCAGGACGCTTTTGGAGGACGCTCGGCAGGACGCTTATGAAGACGCTTTTGTGGACATTCGCCAGGGACGCTTCGGTGGAAAGCTCGGCAGGACGCTTCTTGAGAGAAAAGACTTGTAGAAGGCGTCTTATTTGCTGTTCAGGACGTTTCTTAGGACGCTTGACGCTTTCCTAAACGCTCGTCAAGAGGCGGCTTTTTCAGGACTCTCCACAGGACATTCCTTTACATCGATTTCTCTGAGAATCGGGAAGATTATATACTCGGATTCCTGGGTGACTTTTCGGTCATGTTAAAGGGTTTTCCCCTATTAGCAAAGTGCTAATAGTTTTGTCAAGTAAGGACGTTTTCCCCATTGTCAAGATACTAAACGTTTTGTCATTTAAGTGGGGGACCCCTCATAATTGGGGTAGTTCTCATTGACATAGAATTTTAACGTTTTTTATCGGGTTTAAGCGGATAAAACTCATTAACAAATTTCGGAAGAGCTCTCATTCATTTTCAGAGCTCATCCGGGAGTAAGAAAAGACTTGTAGACTAGATCCAGGAAGTCTTATGTCCAATATCATAAGAACATTGAACGGTCCTTTTCGATCCTCGTTTCTCTCTTGATGATCTCTATTCGAATATTACTCCCTTTTCTTGGCAAAGAGTCTTGGCAAAGAGTCAAGGAGTTCTTTTAAAAAGTCTCATTCATTAGAACGTGGACAGTCGTTTTCCTTTCTTTTCTCTCTTCCTCGTCGAGGAAAGATGTAGTAGAGAATTCGATGTTCAAATTACTACAATACTTACGTAGTTTATCTTTGCGTCATTTTGCTAACGCATGGTCAAGTCATATACGCATATCGTATTTACTCTGCGGATAGAAGCCGAAAGAACTGTTGTTCCTAATGTATTTAATTGACACTCCCTTCCAACCTTCCAAGAGTTTTCGGAGTAAGAACAACTCTTCAGGTATTGTTACGACAACACCAACTCAGCTTCTGTATTTAGCGAATTTTGTTTCGTTTAAATATGCCTGCTTGAGAGTTTCCTTTTGCTCAATAATTTCATACCTATCCCTTCGTAAAAGGAGTAGCTGGCAACTCAGGCAGATAGTGCGAGACGATGAATGAACAAGGCTGCTGTTACTGTGATCTACGCAGTACCGGCTAGCTCTGGTACATGCGCGGTTGGTTTACGTCTCTCTCCCCTGCGGGAATGGCTGACTAAGCCGTCTCTCTGCCCTACAATCATGGTTTTAGCCTCGGGTTGAGGAAAGGAAATTTTCTAGTAATCATGAATGAACATGCCTTCCGTTTACTTAGAAAATTTCAACAAGATATCTCTTATACTTGTTCGGTGCGGGTTTACCGCACGGTAACAGAATTCGTACGAATCTACCGCGCTAGCACTATAATAATGGCTCTCCTGCTTATGCAAAGCGCAGCCCTTATTTATGGAAGGAAGCAGGCTGAGTGAGGGAATGGTGATGAGTTTGCTGGGGACCATTTCCTCGCTGGAGAAGCTTGTTTTCCCTGAATAAACACGCAATTCAGACCTCTACATTTTTCCTCACGAAGAAATTGGAATAAACATCAAAGATCTAGTAATAATTCTAATTTTCTCTCACGGCTTGAGGATCACCTCGGGTGATAGCGAGAGGGTGCCAGACATCCGAAACAGAGGAACAGATGTTCTGGCACATTGTCTGAAAGAATTGGAAGCCAAATTGGTCGGTCTCTCCAGTTCCCTCGAAGGGTTGAGTTTGGATCCGAGTGGTCCAAATCATCTCGGATATTTCTCAGCTCTCTCATAGCTCAAGAAGAGAGAGTGGTTATGGGCTTGGGCACGGAACGTAACGATCCTCAAGAGGGTTCGTTAAACTAGTGCACGTCCGTGCGGGGTCTTCTCGATCGAAGGCAACAACTACTGACGTCTGAGTAATCCTCACTTAGAAGTATGTCGAAAGTTGAGGAGAGACTGAGGGCGTCCTTTCGTTTAGTTTTTCGTAATATTGAAGACGAAGGAGCTTCTCTTAAGTTGTTCCCTTATTCATGATCCTAGAGGATTAGCATTAGTCGCCACATGTTGGCCTTTAAGAGGTTGGATTCACAGAGGTCATGTAATTCAGAGAATTGTCCAAAGACCCTTCCCGAGAGAATCGGTGTTAATCTAACATCATCATTTAGTGAAGTATCTAATATCTCTCCTCTCTGAGTCGTGAAGGCGTTCAGACTATCGAGAAAGCGATAAGATCTCAAGATTAATGGCAGTCTCCTTTGGCCAAGGCAAGTAGTGCTGCCTATTTTCAGTGTTCAATCGGAGGGGGCCGTTTCTGAAGATAGTGAGGGAAAATGACTGTTCCTCCACCTCGACCTCTGTGAATTTCTTTATGGTTCTATCTTTCCGTCTGAAGTATGAGATAAGCTAGAAGTCCTAACTATTGTAGAATATGCAAATATGTTGTTGACGGCCTCTAGGCTCAGAGATTCGGTTCTGTCAAACAACAAAGCTTCACGATCTTTGAGGTCTGGGGAGATCTTGAAATTCTCTGGATCGCAGGTTCCGGCATGGACTTAGACGTAGTCTGAGTTTCTGATGCCAAAAGCATTTCGAACCTATCCTTTCTGCGAACTTAATACACGTGACCAGAAGGCTAACATTCTAACCGCTCTAAGCCACGGCAAAGAGGGTTAGTGAGTTTTTTAGCCATCATCAGAGGTTTTAGCTTTAAAGGACATAATGCGGTCTGTCCTCCTAAGCCTTCCGTTCTTGATAAGAACGAAAACCTGTCTAACCCTTGACCCAAAGGCTTGGAGACCAAGGGTATGGCACAAATTATTGGGCAAGGGCATTGAGAGTCCTGTGCCCTGTCGGGTCTCTCAAGTTTTATCTTGATAAAACTATAGAAAGTCAAGGTCAACGGGACAATCTGCGGTGTTCCGTAAAAGACCAGACTGGTTCATGTCCAAAAACACCCTGGCATTATAGTCAAGGAGGGTTCTTTTAAGAAGTCTCATTCATTATGTTTTTCATAAAGATTTGAGATTTTTTCTTAATATGAATGCTCAAGAGGTGAGGGCGCGGCCTCGGAAGCATTTCAACAGAGGCATGACACTCAGTAACATCCTGAGTGCCACGCTTTAGCGAAGCAACTCTGTGTTCGCTTCACACTCCGACGGGATGTGAAGACGACATTTGAGATCTGTAAGTCGCTAGGACCATACATATCCGTAGATATATTATTGGGGGCAGGATGCAACACGAATCCTATCCTTAGAAAGGGATAGGTGTGCTTTTAACTTTGAAGGGTTGGTCGCTTGAGGCGCGTTCCTTTTCTTTAGCCTAGAAGTTATGGAACTAACTTTGATAGGTTAGGTCAGGTGGTGGTTTTAGCTTCGTTGCCCTCAGAAGTATGGTCATATGGTCTAGTCACATTGTGGTCACGTCCCCGTTGACAGATCATCTAGAGCGCACCTGCATTACAGGTCTCTACCTCGCTGGCAACTCTAGTAACGCAGAAGCAGACTTTGGTGACAGTAATCACGAAGTCGGCTATGCTAACAGGTGAGGAACCAAGAATGTATATCATCTACTTAATTTAGTTTTCCCCACAAAAATCCTATTCTGTCTCTTCCCACCATCCGAAGGTGGGATTCAGCTATATATATATCTGTCAGGTAAGTTTTCATGAACAAAATGTTATTGTTATAATACAATTAAGTTTGTTCATACTTACCTGGCAGATATATATAATTAAAGTGCCCACCCACCTCCCCTCAGGAGACAGTGGCACTGATAAAATAAAATGAATAGAAAATGGGAATAGTTTCCTGATATCCGCCTCCCAGCGCGGGAATGGGTACTACCAACCTGGCCGCCCACTGCATGTGCCGCGAATTTTGAAATTCTGTCGGACTTCGGAGAATACAGCTATATATATATCTGCCAGGTAAGTATGAACAAACTTAATTGTATTATAACAATAACATTTTTACAGTATATCTTTCAAAAATTGGTCGATGTCATTTTCTACGTTTTCTAAGATTAGTTTCATCACAGAAAACAACTTTAGGGGTATCAGGGGTATCTAAACTAATTTTTCAAGTTTCTTGTCCTCAGAAAAAATCGTTTTCGCTTTTTCTCTTGGTTTTGGTTTTTTATATATAAAGTTACTATAAGGCTATTTTTACCTTCATTTATCTGGTTTTCATATCTTTTTTTATTTGTAAATGTAATAAGTGAATAAGGTAAATAAATACAGTAATGATGATACAACTGGTTTTTATACTTGGGTAGAAGTTATTACATGTTTACGCTTGTCTGGTTTTGTGATTTTTTGTTGAGACGCAGTTCATCTGTCACCTACACACTACTATAAGCAGTAATAATATTTTTTTGGGTTCATCATACGCCTGGCATCGTGTCATACTGTTTATTTTGCTCCAAACTCTTCAAACTGAAATTACAGAATGATTGGAAGTCCCTATCTGAAAAGAGGAGTTTTGGTGGTACTATGCGTACCACCTTTATGCACCCGGTGCGGTGTAGTAGACTTGAATGGTGGTACCCACCTACCTCCAAACAAACTTTCGGTAATGAAGAGGTAATGAGAGAATGCCTTGATGAAGTCATTGGGCTTCCGCAAGGCCTATCATTCCCGTGCTGAAGCCTGGTGACGGGCGAGAGGGCTCTCGAACTGGGGAATTTTTTTTTTCCTCAGTTTGACTCTAAATTTCTCTCATCCTATTTCTATTACTTATATTTGTTTTCGTGTTCTTCTTCCAACCTTGCTGTCAAAACTCTTACCCGTTTCACTGTCCAGATGTTTTTTTTTAGGGGACATCATATCCGGGATTGGAATTTTTTTCAAAATCAATTGTGGGAGCTGTGGTGTCTTGCCAACTACCCGATAATGTTTGGACACCTTGGAATGTCAGTATTTCCATACTGGCATGCGGGACTATTCTCGAACCAAAACTTGGCCTTCGGATTCCAGGGGTTGGCCGGTTTCATAGAGATAGGACTCTCGGCATTCTGTCCGGTTTGCCTGCCACTATGATTAAAGTGGGGATGATTGTATTCTTTTAATGCTCTCAGTCCCATCAAGCGGGTTTGGCATACACTTGAGCCACTCTAATCATAGTGGTACCATCCCTTTGTGGTAGGGTAGGGAGTGGACATTTGGGAAGCAGCTCTCGCAGGTGTCATTGGTGGAGAAATTAATTTCATGAAAGGATAATGGGTTCTCTTTTGGGATGTCAGACAGTCTAATTTTTTTTCTTTCCCCAACTAATTTAATGACTGAGATTAATGTTACTTATACTCCTGGATCAAATGGCGAACCTCAGACACTGTTGACGACCTCTGCTAATTTAATTAGGGAAAACTCTGTTGATGACCTCGGAACTAGAAGGACCATTCTATTGATATTCAAAATTGAGTAATCTGGGTAACGCAAGGAAACTTCGAGTCCTTCATGTTACCCAAATTCCAATAGAGACAAATTATGATAATATATACAAAGAATTTGAGTGTTATGGATCTATAACAGAAATTAGAATGAAACTGGAAGATACAAAATGGGATTCATGGATATCTTACAATAGTCATAACGAAGCATTTAACGCAATATGTAATTTTTGTACATGAACTTCCCTGCCAGATATATACTTAGCTATAGTCTCCCGACGTTTTCCGACAGAATTTTCAAATCTCGCGGCACACGCTACAGGTAGGTCAGGTGGTCTACCTTACCCGCCGCGTGGTGGCGGGTGTAATGAACCAACCTCTATCTCTCCAGCCAGATTTTTTTCTGTCCGCTGAAGCAATAACAACTGTTGTCGTTTCATTCCGATATATTCTTCATTTCTCGCTTGCCTGGAGATTGATTTTGGACATTTTGGTGACGTATTCGCTCTATTTTGGCTTGGCATACGCTGATTGTGGACCGTTATTGACTTTGCGCTGGATTTTCCTGTAGAATGTCTGATTTTGATTCTGTTTCCAAAACTCCGGTTTTGTTTAGAGTATGTTTGACTGATGGATGTAAGGTGAGGTTACCGAAAGCTGCGGTTGACCCTCACACTATCTGTGTTAATGTAGGGGGAATGAATGTTTGTTTAGTAACCCGTGTCAAGAGTGTGAGGTTTTGAACGAAGATGAATATAAGGCTCTTTCTTCTTATATTAGGAAACTTGAAAGGGATAGGGTACGTAAAGCTTCTTCAAGGAGTTCGAGCAGGTCGAGAATGAGTGAGAATGAAACTAACATTAATGTAGTTTTTAGAACCTTCCTCCCAGGTCTCGGCTCCTGCTCCCCGCACCGAAGCCGTAGATTCGTCTTCGAGGCGGCGGCCTCAAAAGCTTCCTTGTGTTCTAAGGAAGACAAGAATCTTCGTACTGATCAAGGTAAGAGTGTCAGTGATGATAAGTGCAGTTGTACCCCAGTGATGTGGAGGGTGCGTCTGACCGGCTCCTTAGTGCCTCCAGGCCTAGACCTCTTCCAGACTCCCAGTTCCAGTGGAGGAGGAAAGTCGAAAGCCGCAGGAGGGCTAGGGAGAGCCCCCACCGGTCAGGCGTCCCCTCGGCAGATCCTGAAGTTCGCTCTCAGGCTGCCTTGGATCGTAAGAAGAAGAATATTCTTCGTCAGTGTTTTTCGTCGTCCTCTTCTCCTTCGCCGAAGCGTGGTTGGAGCTCTAAGGAGGCGTCACGCCCGTTGAAGAGGGCTGCGGAGGCTCCCTTCAGTACGTTAGCGTCCAGCCCAGAAGACTTTTCTGATGTAGCTTCCTTGCAAGCAAAGAAGCCTAGGAGATCCTGTGATCGCCCTCCTTCTCCCGCTCCTCGCGCTGAGCTTGCTTCGGAAGAAGATCCTGGGGACTCTCCTTCTCGAGTGCTAGCGGGCCTACAAGCTCAGATCACAGCCTTGGCGGACTCCTTGGCATCGAGATCGCGTAGAAGGAAGGATTTGTCTCTCCCTATCAAGAGATCGAGGCGCTTTTCGTCGGAAGAGCGCTCTCCTTGTAATCGGCGATCTCCTTCTTTTGAGGATACTTCTACACATCGTAGGATTTCACGAGAGGAACACCACTCCCGCTCGGAGGTGTCGAGGCACCATTCGTCGGATAGGCGCTCATTGGACTATGAAGATATTTCCCCAGATCGGATTCCTGCCTCGGGTAGACGCTCAGCCCCTTCTGTTTCTCCTTCTTCTAGAGTTCGTGCAAGAAGAGAGAGTCGCTCAGGTCATAGAAGACTTATTTCGTCGTCTCCGTCTCGTCTTTCTTCTCCTCGCCTTCTCAGAGAACCTAGGGAATGCCCTTCTGAAAGTAGGCGCGCTTCTCCTTCCGACTACTGTCGTCGGGCGTCGGATAACGTGACTGGTAGGCGCTCATCGCATGGAGTTCGCTCCTCCCCTGTAAGACATCAAGAGTCTAGTAGGAGCCCTGCGCCTGGTAAGCGTCCTTCTTTTAGTAGCTGTTCTCCTGGAGAAAGACGCCTTGATCCTCGTTTGCTTCGTTCTCCTAGTAGGCGCTCTTCGTTCTCGAGACTCCCTACTCCTGATCGGTCTCCTCTTGCTAGAAGTCAAGACGCCTCAAGCGCCCTGCTTCTGTTAGGCGCTCGGAGCCTTACAGACGTTCTCCCCTTGGTAAGGACCAAGATCTCGTCGAACGCCCTGTTTCCGTTTAGCGCTCGGAGCATAGCAGCCGCTCTCCCACATCGTAGGCATCAAGAGCCTCTCAAGCGCCCTGCTCCTGATAGGCGCCCTATTTTTAGCAACGTTTCGCCGCTTGGTAGGCGCCAGGATTCCCCTAAGCGCCCTGTGTTAGTCCCTATAGAGTCTCCTGTTACAGATAGGCGCTCGGCGCCTAGTAGCCGCTCTCCTCACGATCGGCGCCAGGATTTTAGTAGGCGCTCTCCCTCTCATAGTTTCCCCCCCACCCTAGGGATAGACGTGGTTCTTTCTAGGGAAGGGAGTCCTTCCTCTTTTGCTGTTAAGAGTTTGTCTTCGTTTAGGAAGGAATGCGAGATGAGACAAGAATTTTCGGATAAGCGTCCTTCTATTACGACTCGTCATTCTCCTGTACGCCGCTCTACTTTGGAATCTTCTCCTCATTCAAGACGTTTGTCTCCTTCATCGCACTGTACCCCAGCTAGGAAATCATCTAAGGATTCTCATAAGGATCCTCATCCTCGTTCTCCTCATCCTCGTTCTCCTCTTCAAGAAGACCAGGAAGCCTCTGAGGAAGAAACTAATACATCGGCAACAGTTTCTTCGTACAAGAAGCTCACAGAGCTTCTCCTTCAGGAGTTCGGAGAGTCTTTGAGCCCTACTGCTCCTCCTTCGCCACACTCGTTGTTCTCCACAGCGAAAGCAACGAAAGGATCTGCGTGTGTGAGAATGAAACCGACTCTTTCATGAAGAAAGCGCTCAAGAGTTTCGGTTCATGGATGCGTACTAAAGAGAAGCGGGGAAAACTATGTTTGCCTTCCCTCCGTCGAAGCTTTCAGGACGGACAGGATTTTGGTATGAGACAGGAGAAACCCTTGGGACTGGGCCTTCCGTCTTCAGCTGACGCAGATTTTTCGGCACTAGTAGACGCCACTAGAAGATCAGCTTTGAATTTGGCCAAAACTATGTGGGCAATGAATGAAATAGATCACATTCTAAAAGGCATTTTTAGAGTCTTGGAAGTTTTCAACTTTCTCGATTGGTCCCTCGGATTCCTAGCCAAGAAAGCTCAAGGACCGGACACGTTTTCTCCGGAGGATTTGAATTGTGTCTTATCCTGTATGGATAAATCTGTGAGGGATGGGACCAGCGAAATAGCTTCACTGTTTGGAGCAGGGGTCTTGAAGAAAAGATCAGTATTTTGCTCTTTTTTAACAAAGTCGGTCTCACATGCTCAGAGACCTCGTCTTTGCCTTTTTGCCCTCTCTCTACGCAGCTGTTTCCTAAACACCTGGTTCAAGACATTTCGAAGGCCTTCTCTCTGCCAAAGCTACGCAGGACCTTCTAGCGCAGTCTGCAAGGAAGCCGCGCCCTACCTTCCAGACTAAGACGAAGAAAGCTAAGCCGACCTCTCAGGTAACCCTTTCGAGGGGCTTCTACCTCTAGATCCTCTTCGTTCAGAGGTCGGAAACCAAATAGAAGAGGGAGGACTTTTACGAAGTCAATCAAACCTCCCAAGTAAGACTCAAGTCCTTCAGACAACTGTAGGTGCCAGGCTTTTACAGTTTGCAGAAGTCTGGGCCAGAAAGAACGCAGATGCCTGGACCCTGTCCAATTTTGAGGAAGGGCTATCTCATCCCGTTCTCTTCGAGGCCTCCCTTGACGAATACCCCGAGGGAGTTGATGGCCAGATACAGGGACCCCATCATGAATCAAGCCCTCCGACTAGCGTAGATCAGATGCTGGAAAAGGAGGCGATCGAACTAGTGGCAGATCATCTTTCGGCAGGCTTTTCAACAAAACCGCCTGTTCCTAGTTCCGAAATCCTCAGGGGGATGGAGACCGGTGTTGGACGTAAGCGCCCTGAACTTCTTTGTCGAAAAGAAGAAGTTCACGATGGAGACCACTGCCTCGGTGTTAGCAGCACTCCGTCCAGGGGACTGGATGGTGTCCTTGGACTTACAGGACGCTTACTTCCACGTACCAATCCATCCTTCCTCGAGGAAGTTTCTAAGATTCATGATGGGGGGAAGAATCTTCCAATTCAGGGCCCTGTGTTTTGGCCTCTCCACAGCCCCCCAAGTCTTTACGGCCATCATGAGGAATGTAGCACAATGGCTTCACCTAGAAGGGGTGAGGATTTCGCTCTATCTCTACGATTGGCTTATAAGGGCCAATTCCAGAGATCGCTGTCTGAAGGACTTGAAGAAAACCCTGGATTTGACTTATTCCTTAGGACTTCTGGTCAATCTGCAGAAGTCAAGTCTGATTCCCGCTCAAGAGTGGCGTTATCTGGGATCCAGATGAACTCTCTGAGTTTTCGGGCTTTTCCGTCACAGGAGAGGATAGCCCGGGGACTCGAAAAAGTAACAACCTTCTTAGGGAAAGAAGTATGCACAGTGAGGGAGTGGTATGAGTCTGCTGGGGACGCTCTCCTCACTGGAGCAATTTGTTTCCCTAGGAAGGTTGCACCTCAGACCGCTCCAATTCTTTCTTCATCGGAATTGAGTCGTCCTTCTCAGGATTTGAAGTTCTCCCTGTCAATTTCTCATCTAATCAAGAAGGAGTTAGCATGGTGGGCGGATCCCAACAAGTTCTCACAGGGACTGCCTCTTCAATCCAGAACCCAACCTGGTGTTGTTCTCCGATGCGTCGGAAACAGGTTGGGGGGCGACTCTGGGAACCAAGGAGGTGTCAGGAACCTGGTGGGTTGGGGACCAGTTCTTCCTGGACACCTCACAACAAAGGGAAAGAACTAATAGCCGTGTGGCTTGCTCTGAAGGAGTTCGAGTCAGATGTGACAGGAGCAGTTGTACAAATAAACTCGGACAACACCACGGCTCTGGCATACATCAGGAAACAGGGGGGGACGCATTCCTTCTCTCTGTACGAAACAGCAAGAGATCTTCTTCTGTGGACAGAAGAAAGGGGGATAAAACTTCTCACCAGATTTGCACTGGGAGAAAGGAATGTAAGGGCAGATCTCCTCAGCAGGAAAGATCAGGTCCTTTCCACAGAGTGGACTCTGCACCAAGATGTTTGCCAGAGCCTTTGGAAGTTGTGGGGCAGGCCTCTTAGACCTGTTTGCAACTTCAGGAACAAAAGACTGGATCTGTATTGCTCGCCATCTCAGATCCAGGAGCAATAGGGATAGACGCTCTCTCCTACTCGATTGGAAAGGACTCGATGTATACGCGTTTCCCCCCTTCAAGATTCTGGGGTTGACTTCAAAAAAGTTCGCAGAGTCAGATTCCGCGAGGATGACTTTGATAGCTCCCTTTTGGCCAGCACAAGATTGGTTCACAGAGGTGCTGGAATGGCTAGTGGATTTTCCAAGATCGTTTCCTCTAAGGAGCGATCTACTCAGACAGCCCCACTTTGACAGGTACCAACACAAAACCTCCCCGCTCTCAGTCTGACTGGCTTCAGACTGTCCAGAAACTGGTCAGAGCGAAAGGCTTTTCGTCAGCAGCTGCTAATGCAATCGCTAGAGCGAGGAGGTCTTCCACCTTACGAGTGTACCAGTCGAAGTGGGATGTCTTCAGAAGATGGTGCAAGAGGAATAACGTTTCCTCTTCCAGTACCTCTGTGAATCAAATTGCAGACTTCTTTTTATTCTTAAGACAAGAATGTGGCTTAGTCGTTTCGACGATTAAAGGCTATCGTAGTATGTTGGCGAATGTCTTCAGGCACAGGGGCCTCAACTTATCGGAAGATAAGGACCTACAGGACCTTATTAGGTCTTTTGATACAACGAAAATGCAGTCTCCTAAGACACCTAGCTGGAATTTGGATGTAGTCCTTCAATTCCTTGGGTACTCTAGGTTGAACCCCCTAATTCAGCCTCATTCAGAGACCTTACCAGGAAGACTCTGTTTTTTGATTGGATCTAGATTTCCGCCAGAAAGGAGTGAGTGAGCTTCAGGCGATTGATGGTAATGTGGGTTTTAAGGAGGACTCTCTCATTTGCTCTTTCCTTCCTGGTTTTCTTGCAAAGAATGAGAACCCATCAAGTCCATGGCCCAAGAACTTCGAGATTCGTGGGTTATCTTCTTTGGTAGGAGAAGAAACTGAGAGAACTCTTTGCCCAGTGAGAATGGTGAAATACTACCTTAGAAGAAAAGAGCAACTGAAAGCCAACCGAGAGGTCCTGTGGTGTTCAGTAAAAGACCCTACTCGTCCATTGTCGAAGAACGCATTGTCCTTCTTCTTGAGAAGCCTCATCAAAGAAGCACACGGATCCTGCAGAGAAGAACATCTTAGGCTTCTTAAAGTGAAAGCACACGAAGTAAGAGCCATAGCAACTTCTCTTGCTTTCAACAAGAATATGTCCGTGCGAAATCTGATGGAGACAACATTCTGGAGATGTCAGTCAGTGTTCGCGAACCACTACTTACGTGATGTGAGAATCACTTACGAAAAATACTTCGCCTTGGGCCCGTACGTATCTGCGGATTCAGTGCTGGGGCAGGGAGCTGGAACTCATCCTGTTTAGTAGTATATATTTTTTCCCCTTGTATTTGTTGTTGTTGGTTGCCTTAAAGAGGATGCATGAAGGCATCTCTTTAGGTCGCAATACTAATCTTTAGTAGTTTGGTTAGGTGGTCTGATGAGTGTGGTTCCTTGCAGTAGTAGTGGTTAGGACCTGTTAAGATAGGGACGAACTCCCTTTAACAGGATCCGACTTGGATTCTACCACACAAAGGGATCATATATCCCAGTGGTAGATCCGAGAGTCTTTCAGCATCAGGTCACGTCCTAGCTGTAGCTCTCCAGGCAACGCAGACTCAGAGACAGTTATCAATGAAGTCTTCTGCCTGAACAGGTAAGAACCAAGGTTATTTATATCCTACAACATCAGTTGTTTCTTTCTTATCTCTCCTTATTACTTTAGCTGTCTCTTACCCTCCACCAAGGGTGCCAATCAGCTAAGTATATATCTGGCAGGCAAGTTCATGTTACAAAACATTGATATTGTTAATCTACAATAAAGTTTTGTACATACTTACCTGGCAGATATATACGTTCTAATGGCCCACCCAGCCTCCCCTCAGGAGACAGGTGAAAGAAAAAAATCTGGCTGGAGAGATAGATTGGTTCATACACCCGCCACCCAGCGGCGGGTAAGGTAGACCACCTGACCTACCTGTCGCGTGTGCCGCGAGATTTGAAATTCTGTCGGAACGTCGGAGACTATAGCTAAGTATATATCTGCCAGGTAAGTATGTACAAAACTTTATTGTTGTTTAACAATATCATATTAATAATATCAAAATTAATAACTTGAATATAATGGCTGCTCTTTGCGACAAGGTACCAAAGGATTTGGATGTTTATAGACCTGCGGACTGGTTTGAAAAAGAGGCTGATTTAGTTATGCCTTCCCAGAGGAAGCCAAAACCACCGATGTGGCTTGTAGCTGAATCTCAGGGGGTTACAGGGAACTATTTCAAAATATGCAAATTAATTCAGAAAAAAGTAGGAACTATTGCACCGGGAGATATATCTCGTTTTGGGAAAAATAGTTACCTTATCCATGCCAAATCATGCACACAATCTGTAATACTATCCAACCTTAAAACAAATGATAATATTATGTTAGATGTCAAACCCCACCTAAATTTTAGCTACGGAAGGGGAGTAGTTTTTAACAAAGATCTGTATGAATTTACAGAGGAGGAGATACTGGCCATGTGTCCACTAAATGTATGGAAAGTACACAAAGTCCCAGGTACATCAATGATTATCCTTACTTTCCAGGATGCTGATGTACCTTCCCGCATTATTATTGAAAATGAAATTATTAAAGTTCGACCATTCAAGCAGAAGCCACTACAATGTTTTAATTGTTTTAAATTTGGACACCCGTCAAAAGTTTGCAAAAACGAAAAAATGTGTGGTATTTGCTCCAAATCTTACCATGGAGAATGTGCACTTGAGGCCAGGTGTTTAAATTGCAGCTCAAATCATAAATCCACTGACCGGAGCTGTGAGCTGTATAAGTCGGAAGAAGCTGCCCTTAACAAATCCAACTTAGAACACATAAGTGTGGGATATGCCAAAAGACTATTAGATAAATCAAGTAGTTATGCAAAGGCACTAAAATCAAACCCACCTAGCACTGCCAATAGTTCTATAAAAAGAAATATACCATCTAATGATAAAATGCTGCATGATGAGGTAAGCATATTGCCTTCTGAGGCTTTGCCACAGTGTATTAACAGTGGGGCATTGCCCATCCCCGTACAACCTTCGTCCCCCATTACTATTAGTAGTACAAACCTCTCTCAGGCCATGTCCTTGCCTGATTTGATGGAGGTTCCACTTAAAACCAACTTGCCTGGTGCACCTGTTGTGGGGAAGGTGCAAAAACCTAGAAGCCCAACCACCTATTAATCGAAAAAAGAGAGAGACCTCATCTCTCTCCCCTCACCCCCTTCCATCAGAAACATTAAAGCTATGACGTCAAATAAATTTGATGTTTTATCTGTTGATGTTTCTGATCAACTGGAAGATAACTTGAATAAATCAGAAATTCAAGTTGAGGTCCACCATCCGCCTCAACAAATAGATCAAAAGGACACAAAAAAAAAAGACAAACATAAAACCCAATATATCAAGACCATCTCTAAAGAAACCTACAGGAAATAATGTTAGATTAAAAGTTGCCAATGGGAAGACCTCATCCAAGATGTCTTCCAGAAGTGATCCATAGTTTTCTCCTCCATTTTGCAATGGAATTGTCAGGGTTTAAGGGCCAAATATGAAGAACTTAAGCTACTAATTCATGAGCATTCCCCATAATTGTATGTCTACAGGAGAGCAAGCTTGATGCTAATACTCCTTGTCTCGAGAGTATATTAGCTATAGAACACCATATAATCAAACAAGCAGGGAGCCATGGCGGAAGTCTCATTTACGTTCGTCGAGATGTTCCCCAAATATCTTTGTCTATTCGTACACCTCTGCAGGCAGTGGTTGTACAGATTGATATAGGGAGAAAATATACAATATGCTCTCTGTACCTACCTCCAAATGATAATATTTTGTATGATAATTTAGTAGACGTGATTCAACAACTCCCCCAACCTTTTCTCTTATTGGGAGATTTGAATGGTAGACATCCTTTATGGGGCGATGTTTTAGCAAACACAAGGGGAAATATTATATCATCAATTGTGGAAAATGAGGATGTCGGACTCCTTAATACAGGAGAGCCCACACACTTTCATGTCCAGACAGGGACCTTGTCATGCATTGACCTATCAATCGCAAGCTCTAATTCCCTTCTCGATTTTTGATTGAGGACATTAGATGATTTGCATACTAGTGATCATGCACCAATCATTATCAACACTAACAATGGTCCACCTTTACAGAGATCGCCACGATGGAATCTTGACAAGGCAGACTGGGGTAGATTTCGTGAGCTAAGCGAAATTGAAGGGAATGCAGAACAGTTTGAAAATATTGATGATGCCATAGTAGACATGCTGAATGGAACCCTTCATACAGCAGGAGTCAATTCAATTCCCAAAACAACAGGGTTATTCAAACGACGACCAGTCCCTGGTGGTCTTCAGAATTAACTGCCCTGCACAGAGCCACAAGAAGGTCTTTAACCCGTTTGCGCAGACACCGTACTGAGGAGAATTTAATTACTATATACAAGAAATGTAGAGCACAGTTCCGTCGTGCCATGAAAGAAGCTAGGCGCCAGTCTTGGGTGTCTTTTGTTTCCTCCATTAACAGTAGAACACCACCATCTTCTGTGTGGAGGAAAGTAAAAAAGATAGCAGGCAAATTCACCCCAACCCACCACCAGTGTTGAAGGTGAATGATCAGTATGTGACTGGAGCAACTGAGGTTAGTAATGCCCTGGCGGATCATTTCTCAAATGTATCACGCAAGTGTGAAGTAGCTCCTGGTCACCAGTTTAGGAGCAATGAAGAAAAGAAAATTTTAAATTTTGCAACAGGAAGGGAAGAGTCATACAACTCTCCTTTTACTGAATTTGACTCCGCACTTGCTACGTGTAATGATACAGCCCCTGGACCCCGATGGAATTCCATATGCAATGATTAAACATGTACCTGTTAATACCAAGTTGTTTATTTTAAGCATTATTAACAGAATATGGCATGATCATAGTTACCCAAGTGTTTGGGAACTAGCCATTATTTTAGCCTTTTTAAAACCTGGTAAGGATAAGTTTTTAGCTGCAAACTATCGACCAATTGCATTGACATCTTGTTTATGTAAGATCATGGAGAAGATGGTCAATGTAAGACTGGTATGGTACCTGGAAAAGAAGGGTATTTTATCACCTATCCAGTGTGGGTTTAGAAAAATGCATTCAACGACTGATGTGTTGATGCGACTGGAATCCTCTATTTGTGAAGCCTTTGCTTCCAAACAGCACCATGTAACAGTCTTTTTTGATCTTGAGAAGGCATATGATACTGCATGGAGATATGGTATACTTAAAACCATTCATGAATTGGGGTTACGAGGAGAGTTACCATTGTTCATTCAATCATTTGTTTCACATAGATTTTTTCAAGTCAGAGTGGGGGAAACTCTATCAGAGAGGAGATGTCAGGAAGAAGGAGTTCCCCAGGGTAGTGTGCTAAGTGTAACACTATTTGCACTAGCCATTAATGGGATATCCTCTGTCATTCCCCAAGATATTCTCTCAACATTATTTGTAGATGATCTCTCCATATCATTTGCTGGATCTAGAATGTCGATGGTTGAGAGAAAACTACAACTCTCAATTGACAAAATTATTCAGTGGGCTGATATGAATGGATTTAAGTTTTCGACAAACAAAACTGTTGTTGTCCATTTCTGTCGTATTCGGGGAGTACATCCTGACCTGGATATATACATCAAAGGCCAACGGATCCCATGTGTAAATGAAGCTAGATTTTTAGGTTTGATATTTGATTGCAGGTTGACATGGGTTCCTCACTTAAAGGCGTTGAAAGTTAAGTGTCTTGAGGCTCTGAATCTTTTAAAAGTATTGTCTCATACATCATGGGGGGCAGACCACAAAACTATTTTAAAATTATACAAGGCCTTAATTTTTTCAAAAATTAGTTATGGGTGTGAAATATACTCCTCAGCCACCCCAAGCCGATTAAAGGTATTAGATTCTATACACCATGCTGGTATTAGATTGTCTACAGGAGCGTTTAGAACTTCGCCTATTCCAAGTCTCCTTGTTGACGCTGGAGAATTAACTTTAGACCTTTACCGAAAGTCTTGTATTATTCGGTATTGGTTTAGGTTACAAAGACTTCCCAATTCTTTAGCCTGTCAGACTGCAAACTTTGTAAGGCATTGTAGATATTTTGAGTTACACCCAAAATCTCCTCAACCTTATGGTTTTCGGGTAAAACAATTAATAAACGGTCTTGGTATAGCAAGAAATAGAGTTCTTCCATTTAGGATATCAGCAACCCCTCCATGGAAATTACCAGATATATCTTTTTGTAAATATTTTATTGGTATAAAAAAGAACATGACTGAATTAGAAGCCAGGTCTCTCTTTCATGAACATGTCGAAGAACATAGGGAATCGACTTTTATATATACAGATGGCTCCAAATCTGATGCTGGCGTTGGATTTGGAGTATATAGTGGTTCTTTTAATTGTAGAGGTGCACTTCCTCTAGTATCTTCCATATTTACTGCAGAACTATATGGCATATTAACCGCTATTGAGAAAATAGCATTAAAAGATGAGGGCAATTTTACCATTTTTAGTGATGCAAGAAGTGTCCTTCAAGCTTTAGAAGTTTTTAATTCTAGTAACCCTTTGGTTTTAAAGATTTTAGAGTGGCTTTTTATTATTGGTCTGAAAGGCATAACAGTTCGATTTTGTTGGGTTCCGGCACACGTAGGTGTGTGTGGAAATGAGGAGGCAGATTCACTGGCAAAGAATGCTGCAGCTGAGTTGCTACCAAGAAGGTATCCCATTCCATGTAATGATTTTTTACCTACAATTAAGAATATTATTTATAATAATTGGCAAAAGTATTGGGAAAGCTTAGCTGATAATAAGATGAGAGAAATAACAAATGTTATATCCCCTTGGAAATATAACGTGATGCCCCGAAAGTGGGAGACTACTCTTTGTCGTCTCCGAATTGGTCACACTCGGATGACACATGAGTTTTTGCTAGCTGGCCAACACCAACCATATTGTGACGACTGTTTGATACCCTTGACCGTGAAGCATTTGTTGACTGAATGCACCACTTATAGCACGGAAAGAAATAGATATCTGTTTGAGGCTCGAGGTGAGGATGGCAGGTTCATCCTTGCCAAGATTCTTGGACATGATGTGCCATACAATGCAAGTGGCATTTTTAGATTTATTTCAGAAGCAGGTCTTCTGAAAGCTATTTAACTTTTACAATGATATATTTGCTTTTATGGTTTTAATTGAATATACTTTTATTCTTTATTTATAATAAATGATATCGGCGTCAATGACCTTCGATGTCAGGATGCCAGAAAACTTCCAATCATTCATTCATTCATTCTCGGGGTTTTCTAGCGTCTCCATCAATAGAGAGAATAGAACGCTGCCTAGCGAAGGTTTCAGTTTTTCTAAAGAAAGAACATTGCTCCGCGAGGGAATGGATGAGTTTGCTGGGAACCCTCTCCTCGTTGGAGCAGTTCGTTTCTTTAGGAAGGCTGCACCTAAGACCCCTTCAGTATTATCTGAAGGAGAATTGGGATCAGAATTCCCAGGACCTAGAAGACTCCTTTATTCTGACGGACAAGATCAAGGAGGATCTCTGATGGTGGCTGGACCCAAAGAAGCTCAGCAAAGGAGTATCTCTGCACATACAGAGCCCTCTCCGAGCGTTGTTTGCAGACGCATCGGATTCAGGATGGGGAGCAACGTTGGGCTCGGAAGAAGTGTCAGGCACCTGGGAAGGAGCACAGGTGTCCTGGCATATAAACAAGAAGGAGTTAAAAGCCATTCATTTAGCTCTCATTCACTTCCAAAGGCAGATCTCAGGATCTGTCATTCAGGTCAATTCGGACAACACGACAGCCCTCGCCTATATCAGGAAACAAGGGGGAACCCATTCATTCTCCCTTTACGAGACAGCAAAGGAGTTGCTGCTTTGGGCTCAGAAGAAAGAAATCTCTCTTCTCACCAGGTTTATACAGGGAGAGAGAAACGTTCGGGCGGATCTGCTAAGCAGAAAGAACCAAGTTCTCCCCACCGAATGGACCCTCCATCTGCAAGTTTGCGAGCAGTTATGGGGGTTATGGGGAAGACCGAACATAGACTTGTTCGCAACCAATTGGAACAAGAGACTGGAGAATTATTGCTCCCCGATTGCAGATCCAAGAGCGATAGCCATAGACGGCCTCCTGATGGATTGGAAGGGCGTAGACGGGTACGCTTTTCCCCCCTTCAAACTAGTAGGTAGGGGAAGTGATAAGGAAGTTTGCTTCCTCAGAAGGAGCGAAGCTGACTTTAATCGCTCCCTTTTGACCAGCCCTAGACTGGGTTACATAGGTGCTGGAATGGATGGTGGATCTTCCCAGATCGCTCCCACTAAGGAGCGATCTTCTCAAACAGCCCCACTTCGACAGGTATCACAAAAACCTCCCTGCTTAAAGTCTAACTGCCTTCAGACTATCGACGGACTCGTTAGAGCGAGGGGGTTTTCTCGCGAGGCTTCGAAAGCAATCGCAAGAGCCAGGAGACCTTCCACTTTACGAGTGTACCAGTCGAAGTGGGAGGTGTTTAGAAGATGGAGCAAGTCGCAGAAGGTATCCTCTTCCAGTACCTCTGTAACTGACATTGCGGATTTTCTTCTTTATCTTAGAAGAAAATGTAATTTAGCTGTTTCAACGATAAAAGGGTACAGAAGCATGCTAGCCTCTGTTTTCAGGCATAGGGGGCTAGATGTGTCAGAGAACAAGGACCTGCATGACCTTATTAGGTCTTTCGAGACCTCAAAAAGCCAGACAAGGAAGAATCCTAGTTGGAATTTGGATGTGGTCCTTCAATATCTTATGTCGGACAAGTTCGTACCTTCTAATAAGGCCTCCTTTAGAGACTTGACAAGGAAGTCTCTGTTCCTTTTCGCCCTAGCAACAGCAAAAAGGGTAAGTGAACTTCAAGCGTTAGAAGGCAGAGTGGGATTTAAGAAGAACGCTGCAATTTGCTCTTTTAAGCCTCTCTTCTTAGCAAAAAATGAGAATCCATCAAAACCATGGCCAAGATGCTTCAAAGTGAAAGGGCTTTCTTCTCTTACGGGGGAAGAGCAGGAGAGGACTTTATGTCCGGTAAGAGCCCTCAAGTTTTATTTGCAAAGGAAGTCTCTATTAGGAGGTACGGAAGAAAGTCTATGGTGCTCGGTCAAGGATCCGACAAGACCTATTTCGAAAAACGCTCTAACGTTTTTCATAAAAGACGTAATTAAGGAGGCGCATCTAGCTTGTGGTGATGAACAGTTTAAGCTCCTCAGAGTGAAGGCGCATGAAGTGAGGGCGATAGCAACCTCGATGGCGTTTCACAAGACTTGGTCTCTTCAAGCCCTTATAGAGTCCAAGTATTGGAGGTGTAACTCGGTATTCGCTTCTCATTACCTAAGAGACGTAAGAGTTACTTATGAGAAGTGCTTCTCACTTGGGGCGCATGTTTCCACGGATTCAGTGCTGGGAGGAGGAGCTGAGGTTAATCCTAATTAGTTTAGTTAATTATTCTTTTTTTTAACATTGTGGTGTGTGTTTTTATGGTCGATTGGAAGAGGGTATAGGTAGTAACCCCTTTCAATTCCTAGATCTAACATGGTTAGGAGGGTCAGGTGGTCGGGATTAACTGTTGGTCTCCTCGTTGTGTTATTTTGTAAAACCTAAAGCTCTGTCATGTAAGAGAGCTAGCCCCCATTGATATGATACAGGTCAGGCTCTGTCATATAAGCGGGTAAGCCCCCATTGACACGATCCGTGTAGGCTCTGTCGTGTAAGCGGGCTAGCCCCCTTTGACATGATCCAGAAGGGCTATTCAGTTATAGGTCGATACCTCGCTGAAGCTCTTGAGGCATGCAGGCTCATTGACAGTAATCATGAAGTCTTCTGCCCAAACAGGTGAGAACCAAGGATTTATATCCTACAACAATTGTTGTTTTCCCGTTGTTGTTATTATTATTATTTTTTTTTTTTTTTTTTTTTTTTTGGTATCTAGCTGTCTCTTACCCTCCACCAAGGGTGCCAATCAGCTAAGTATATATCTGCCGGGTAAGTTGCATGTACAAAAATGATATTGTTAAGATACAATAAAGTTTTGTACATACTTACCTGGCAGATATATACGATTAATGGCCCACCCAGCCTCCCCTCAAGAGACAGGTGGAAGAGAAAATCTGTCAGAAAACGGGAATGGTTCCGGATCCCGCCACCCAGCGGCAGGAATGGTAGATCACCTGACCTACCTGTAGCGTGTGCCGCGAGTTTTGAATTCTGTCGGGACGACGGAGTCTATAGCTAAGTATATGTCTGCCAGGTAAGTATGTACAAAAGTTTATTGTATCTTAACAATATCATGTTTACACACTGCCATTCTTCTAGGTTACGGATCCAAGCTTGTTGTGCTTGGTCCCAAGAGAGGATAACCATCTCTTTTGGGACCTTATCCTCTCTTATCAAGGCAGATTCCATGAGGCGGACATAGCCTATGAAAGGGGCTTGCAACCCTGGCGTGTGGAACTCGAAGTCCTCAATCCTTCGAGTCCCGCAGCCCTCAATCGTAAGCATTCCGTTCACGAAAGGTGCATATGAAGCCACTCTCCATGGATTACTTGGGTGGAAGGGAGGGAGAGTGGAGGAGTCCGGCATTAGCGAGCCTTGGGCTGCTTGACCGGCTTGCTGAAGCCCCGACACTACGCCTTGCTGGAGACCTGCAACTATGTTCTCCTGTGTGACCAGCCTCTCTCAGATGGCTTAGATGGATTGTCCTGAAGTATCTAGAGAGGTGGATATGTGGGCAAGTATCTCCTGAAACTTGGTGTTTACCAAGTTTCCGACCATGTTGCCCATTTGTTGCATCATGTTGGAGGCAAATGCCTCCTGGTCAAAGGAGGAGGGCTCTGCCTTCTCCTTGGGTACCTTTGGTCTCGCACCTTTGGAGGTGGATGCCACAGGGTCAGCGGAGGAAGAGTGAGCTCTTTCCTTAGAAGACTTAGTCTTCAACCCTTTGGAGAGAGACTCATGTTTGACCTTGTCCGCTCCGGGATGGTGAGCCGGGGCTTTACGGACTTGGCTGGTACCTGGCTTTCTTAGGCAGCGATTTAGAGTCACGCTTGCCCTTGACTTTAGGGATCGCCGAGGTAGATTTCGATCGAGCTGACAGAAATCCCCAGAGAACCCCTGGAAGGAGGTAGAAGAAGAAGAAGAGGGTCTAGATGTGCTCAAGGGGAGGCCTTGAGCACCTACAAAACTTGCCTCACTAGTATCCTTACCGTTGCCCATGCCGTCCACCGTCATGGGCTCGATGTCGAGAACCAGTGCTGTGACCTCTTCTGTGACCTCCTGCATAGTTGTCTCCTCTGGGGGCTGGGAAACGGCTTCCTGAATCGAAGCGATCAGGGGAGCTGCCACTTCTGGGTCCACGTAGCCAGTGCTCTTCCCCCCCAGGAAGATCAGAGTAGCCATCTCTTGGGAGAGGATGTAAGGTTTTGCCTTGGCTACGTTCCGTCCGAAGCCGCCCACCTAAACCTTGAGGGTGGAAAGAGCAGCGTCCCGGACCAACTGAGCTCCCTGTAAGAGAAGGGTTAGTGTTAAACTTAAACTTAACTCATATTACATTGTAACTTAAGAGGCATATCAATGACATATATTACATTGGTCCACCTTGTATTATCATGTACATACCGGAGAGTCACCTACCTTGGAGGAGACTCGTTCCACTAGATCGTAGCAGGTGACACAGTTCTTGTAGTGCCACACTACTGATCCGTCTAGGTGGACTGCGCAGGTGGCGTGGGTCCGGCAGACATCTTGCCCACAGGGATCCTGGAGGACGGCGTTGCAGCCGGTCTCCATACAATGGATGGCCTGTAAATGGAATGATACATGAGTACCATTGTTAACCTTTCGGACTATGTCCGTGGTTGATATGCCATAACACCAGAGTGTTCCAGTGTTGTAGAATTATTCCTGTCTCGGCCTTCTCTTTGCCATGTACCATGCCAAAGAGTCTGGTAGAGCTAGTAGTAAGTAGTTAACAGTGTTTCCGGTGACACCGGAGAACAGAAAACTACTGAATTCAGGGTAGCTACTATTGCCATACACCGGAGAAGGAGAAGTCTGAGCAGGTACCGGGTGTCGAGATGGAAGAGATCAGGTAAGGTGGCACAGACCAATTTCACTAACCAGTTGTGTTTGTAAATTACTGGAAAAGATGGTTAATTATAGATTGAATTGGTGCTTGCGTCGTAATAATGTTTTATCAAATTCTCAATTTGGCTCACAATCGGAGCGATCCACCTTGGACTCTCTTTCACACCTGGAAAATTATGTACGTAGAGGTTTTGAACGAAAACAGATCACAATAGCCCTATTTTTTGACATTCAGAAGGCATATGATACAACATGGAGGTACTCGATACTAAAATCCTTGCATCATAACGGTTTCCGAGGACATCTTCCTATTTTTATCAGAAATTTTATAGATGGAAGAACATTTCAAACTCGTATTGATAATATTTACTCTGAATCTTTTAAGCTTGACTGTGGTGTACCCCAAGGCAGTGTTTTAAGTGGAACGCTTTTTGCGTTGGCAATTAACGATATAGTAGATCAAATGCCACAGGGAGTGCAAAGTAGTCTTTATGTGGACGACTTTGCAATTTACTATTCATCCAACAATCTTCGTCATTTGCAAAGAATTCTAAATAATGCCATTCGAAAAATACAAGCTTGGACTGCTTCTGTTGGTTTCAGACTTTCGGCAGAAAAAACTCAAGCAATAATGTTTTATAGGAATAGTAGATGGAAACAGAATCAAGATATAAATCTTACTTTGGGCAATGTACAAATCCATTTCCAAGATAAAGTAAAATTTTTGGGACTGGTCTTTGATACTCATTTGAATTGGAAAGCACATGTATCTTACATCAAATCTAAATGTAATAGTGCTCTTAACTTAATGATGAAATTATCTCATACAATATGGGGTGCAAGGAGATCAACTTTACTGATGATATATAAGGCATTGGTCTTATCAAGAATAGATTATGGAAGCCCAATATATGGATCAGGATCTGAAGCAACTTTGAAGTCTTTAGATCCAATACATACTCGAGGCCTGAGAATTTGTAGTGGAGCGTTTAGATCATCCCCAAATCTCTCGGTTTTATGTGAAATTGGAGAACCCCCTTTGTCGTTGCATCGGGATTTTGTAACAATGCGGAGTGCATTGAATATTCTGTCTACAAGTTCTCCTACAAAAAAGCTCTTTTTTCAGAGTGATATTTTTATAAATAATCATGTGCCACCATTCCCCATTAGAGCAAATAGGCTGTTGCAGTCAACAAATATCAAAATGAACATCATTCAACCATCTCTTTTCCCCCCACCTTGGATCATGAAAAAAACAAGAATATGCTCTCATCTTTTTCATTTATCAAAGAAATTTAGCTATACCCCGAGTCACCATCAACAAATTGCCATAGAGCATATTCAAAGGAAAGGTCCTCACTACGCCATATACACTGATGGCTCTAAATCTTCAGTGGGTGTAGGAAGCGCTGCAGTGTCTTTGAAGAAAATGAGCCAGTTATCATTGCCAAAAGAGTCTTCAGTATTCACCTCCGAGCTATATGCCATTTTACTAGCCATCAATATTGTTAAAGCACATGAAGAAAGACTAAATTTAAAATTTATCATCTACTCGGATTCACGAAGTGCCATAGAAGCCCTCAAAAGCTATTCACATAAGAACCTGTTGGTATTAAAGATTAAAGAACTTTTAAACAATTTTTATCTTGAGGGGGTAGATATTGAATTATGTTGGGTCCCAGCTCATGTAGGAGTTGTTGGAAATGAAAGAGCGGATACTGCTGCTAAAACAGCCGTCAACCTGCCTCAACGGAATATTAATCTCCCCGTTAGAGATTACATAACTTTATTAAAAACATTTACAATGGAAAAGTGGCAAAGATTGTGGAGCAACGTATCTCAGAATAATAAATTAAGACAATTAAAGTCAACTGTTTCTCCATGGGAGTCCTCTAATCAATACGACAAAAAAACTGAGGTAATATTGACTCGATTAAGAATTGGCCATACGAGATTGACCAATGGATTTTTAATGTGTACACCTCACGGCACTATTCCCATGTGCAGTGAGTGTGATACTTTTTTATCTATTAAACATATATTTTCTGTTTGTCGGGTTTTTAAGCGAGAAAGAGAGATATGTTTTGGCCGGAAAACGTTTTCTGACATTTTAACTGAATCTAGTAGTTTTTCTGTTTTTAGAATTTTAACTTTTCTAAGGAATACACGTTTAATTGATAGAATTTAAGTTTTTACCTAAGATTTTTATTTTATTACTAATTCTTTTTAAATTACGTAGATTTAATATATAGTTAATTCTTTTTATCGCTTAGATTTCATATATATATTTATTTATTCATTCATTTTTCACTTAGATTTAGTACTATATTTGAAGATAAATAGATATATGTATATATATTATTATTTATTTATTTATTTTTATTTTTATTTTTTTATTTATTTATTTATTTATTTTTTTTTTTTTTTTTTTTAGAATTATTTATATCCCGATTTTTTTCGGGCCAGCCCTGTGAGAGTCAAGTTTGACTCATTGGACTGGTAAAACTCCTTTCTTTAATAATAATAAGGTAAGGTGGCGGAGCTTATAACTTCGCCGTAATAACTTAATCTAAAAGGAGGGAGTAGCTCCCGGAGGAGCATGGTGGCTCCTTAAACTTAAACTAAGGCAGAAATTATACAAGTAGAATACATGCAATAACGTAACCCCGATGAGGCCGGAGCCTCCAGGCAGTCACCATCCTCAAGGGGTCCGGCTATGCTGGAATCCTGCGTCCGCCGGAGCTGGTAGGAGGGGGTGACTAAAGGCAGGGGTATGGACCCAGAGAGCCGAGGAGAGCCGAGCTCCCCCGAGCCTGGTGGCCGGCCGAGGCTAGGGCGAACAGAGCTTTCCCCCCCCCCCCCCACCCCTACTCTGGGGTGAGAGCGGCAGGGTAGAGCCACCCGCACACCAAGAGTCCCCGTGGGGACCTCCCTCCATTCCCCGAAGGGGTACTCGGATCGGCTGCCAGCAGCAGCATGAGCGAGACATCACCCTACCTAGGTGGGAGATGTGGAGGGAGGGAGGGAGGGAGAGGAGTGCGGTAGCGAGGTGGCTACTACGTGATCGTCTGGACTTCTCACGGCCGAGTGTGAACACACTCGTGGTGAAGAAGGCCAGGCGAAAGGAAGGCCTATAGGCCAACTGGAGCTGACTCACAGATATGGAATAAAATAAATACTAGTTTAATTTACACAGGGGAAAGGAAATAAAATGAGGGAGAGAGAAAGCGAGACGTCCTGGAGGAACTAGGCTGAACCAACTGGGAAGGGTGGTCAAGACCTGGTAACTCCGAGCAGCTGGCCTAGTGTCATGACGAATAAACGGCCAGGGTAGGCTAGGACTGAGAATAGGACTAGGGTCCATACAAAAGAGCCTAACAAGGTAACCTAACCAACAAGGAACATGCATGCATGAAAACTGGGTTGGTAGGGCGCCGATAGGCTACGAAACGAGAACATGTGCTCGATAAAATCCCTCATGTGGGAACTAAAACGTCAATAAATGCATCATAGATAATAAAATAAAGATACTGCTAAGACATAATCGAGCTCACACGGTATGGGAGACCGCGTGAGACATGAAACGAGGAAACAAAGAAGCGAGCCGCTGTGGTGGCGCGGGGCTGGTGCCGCATGGGTCGCCGACTCATAAAAATCTAAATAATTCGGTTAAACTTGCCAAGGGCAGCCCCTAAATAGTATCAGCTATTAATAGCAGTCCTTAACTTGGATGCAGTAACAGCTTGACGTTCCATGTTGAAAAATAAGGGTTCCAAAGTGAGAACACAACACAGCAAAGAAAAACGTGTGTGCAGCGTGATCGTGCTATCAAAGGAATGACGTCAGAGGCGCTAGCCGTAACGGTAGCGAGTAGTGAGCCTTAGGTCAGCTCCTCTCTAGTTGAGGTTTTTTGATGTAGGAAGAGGCTAAATGGAAAAGGACCTGTGGTAGTGGTTTCACTCGCCCCAGAAACCATACCGACACCTTATAATAAAGGTGAGCGAGCCAGAATAATCTGGCATTTCCAATTTAGCTTTTCTCTGGTATTATAGCAATATTTTACCTTAGAAATAGTGCTAAAGGAACCTATTTCACGGAGCAACACAGGCTGAGCCCTGAAATCTAAATATTGTGCTAGAGACTTCGAATTTTTTTCAAAATGCAGATAAATGACTGAATATTACCAGACTGTAAGAGTTTTAGCTTACAATTGCGTTTTTCGACTATTACGGTAGAGTCAAAGTTGACAGAACATGGTTTTTTCAATTTATCGTGATTTATATGCAAATATTTCGAAAATGAGAAAAGCTACAACCTTCAATCATTTCTTTTTGTATTCTATATGAAATTACACACATTTTCATATATAAAACTTTATGTAACAGCTAATTTAAAATGGTGTAAACATTATGACAATTGCACAAAAAAATTTCAGTTTGTTCATGAAGCTTACCTGTCAGATATATATATAGCTGTATTCTCCGAAGTCCGACAGAATTTCAAAACTTACGACACACGCATTGGTCGGCCAGGTGGTTAGTACCCATTCCCGCCGCTGGGAGGCGGGTATCAGGAACCATTCCCATTTTCTATTCAGATTTTCTCTGTCACCGATACTGTCAACAACTGTTTTCAGTACCTCCGTCTTAGGATTTTGTAAACTTCATTGCCGCTTAAGTATCCTAATTGTATTTTGGTTTATTGACTTGGATTTGTGGCTAGGCATACGCTATCATAGAGTGATTTCAATTTGGTTTTGATTGACCTTTGCATAAGATGTCTGAATCTAGTTCGGCTAGTTTCAGACTGTGTTGTCTGCAAGAGTAAGGTGAGGCTACCGAAAGCTTCGGTAGATCCTCACTTGGTATGCACGATGTGTACAGGGCATGTTTCTTTATTGAAAGATCGATGTAAGGAGTGTGAGAGTTTGACTGATTCCGAAGGGAAGACGTATGATTCGTATGTACACAAAATAGAGCGTGATTGAATCAGGCGGTCTTCCTCAAAGAATGCATCAGTAAACAGAAGTCAGGGTAGTGAACCTGCTAACCTTCCTGTAGACTTTGTTTTGCCTAACCCTGTAGTATGGCCTACGGGCTAAGAGGTTATGTCTGCGAGAGGTAATGCCTTTTCTGTTATTGTGGAGGCCATCCGTATCTTGGAATCTAAAGTGCTCGCTCTCCAATCAGTGTTGTGAAGTGTAGTGCCCCTAGTGTTGGGGAGGGGGCGTCAGATCGGCCCTATAATGCCTCTAGGCCTGGACCTCTGTCGGACTCCCAGGACAACAGGGAGTGGGCATGTCGAAAGCCGAAGGAGGGTTACGGGGAACCCCCACCGATCTGGCGTCCCTTCGGCAGTTACTGTTGACGCTTCCCAGGCTGCCAAGGAGCGTGCGCGTGCATGCCTCCTTAAGGATTGCTTCTCGTCCTCCGAAGCGTCCTCCCCGCACGGGGGTTGGAACTTTTGGAAGGACTCGGGCCCTCTAAGAGAAGCTTTATAGAAGAGGACGCTTCACGTCCTCTCTCTTGTCATGCGTTGCAAACGTCAACTGAACATGTTTACGACCTTCCACCGCAGAAGAGAAACAGGACGTCATCGGAGCAGGATGCTTTTGAGCGCCAGACGCCCTAACTTTGTTACTGTGAGAAGGAAGAAGGCGTCCCCTCGCCCCTCGCTCAGGATCAGCAACAGTTAGCCTCGTTTTTCACCAAGAGAGAGGCAGTACTGCGTCGCCGCAGGAATGTTTCGAAGCTGTCTGTTAAGAGGATCAGGCAGTCTCCTTCTTAAAGGCAAGAGGCGTTCTATGCATCAAGACGCTCAGCAAGCCTCTCGCCAGGACGCCTTTCGGGACGCTCGATGCTCTGTCGAGAGGGAGGAACGTCGTTACTCTCGTAGCAAGGATTGTTTTCCTGCTCCCCAAGACGTTCCCCCATCCTCTCCTCGTGGCGCTCCGTATACGGTACGTGACGTTCACTCCGCTGTGAAGCAGGATGTTGTTCAAGCTGCTAAGCTTGACGCCCAGCAAGCTGCTTTGCATAGTCAAGCAGCTCGCCAAGACGCCCCTCGCTCGTCCCTGAGGGATGCTCCGTCGGCTGCCAAGCATGACGCTAGTTCGGCAGCTAAGCTGGACGCTTCTCAAGCTGCTAAGCTGGACGCTTTGCATGCGGCTTCGTCACGAGATGCTCGTCAGGACGCCCTGCGTGACGCTTTTCTGGACGCCCGGCGTGACGTTTTTTCTGGACGCTTTTGTGGACGCTCGTCAGGACGCCCAGCATGACGCTTTTCTGGACGCTCGTCAGGACGCTGACATGGACGCTCTTCAGGACGCTCCTCAAGACGCTCCTTTATCGGACACTCTTCAGAACGCTCCGCAGGACGTTCCTTTACCGGAACTTCGCAAAGCTTCGGAGTTTGCTATTAAGCATTCCCGACTTTTGTCTTGAACCCTACTTCAAGTAGGAGACCCCCTTTTCGAGAGGAGCCTCAGGGTTTGATTGCTTCGCGGTAAAGGAGACAGAGTCCTTGAGCGACTCGCAACCTACGAATGAAGAAGAGACTACTTCGTCATCATCTTCATCTATCAAGGTGTTGACCCACTTTCTATAAGACATGTTTGCTGACAAGTTTCGGCCCTCAGTCCCTTGCTCTCCTCTCTCGCTGTTGGCATCGTTGAAGAAGGAAGGCGCCTGGTCTCGTCGAGATGTCCTCTTCGCTTTCTACGAAGAGAGCGTTCAATGGAATCCATGACTAGATGGACTCCAGGAAAGTGCAAGGCAAGACTTCCTTTGCCCTACTTCCAGCGAGGTTAAGCGTAAGAGCAGGCATTTGATATGAGACGGGAGAGGAAGCTGGTTTGAGAGTTTCTTCCTCTTCCCAGGACGATTTTACCAGCCAGATAGACGCCCTGAGGAGTTCTTTCCCGTCCTCTGCTAAAGTTTCTTAAACGCTTTCAGATCTGCATTGCCATCTGAAAGGGCTGTTCAGGACGATGGATATTTCTGGGCTCAGTTCGTGTCGCTGCGCGAAATATCCTTTAATCCATTATTTCTAAGGTAAATGTACTAACACATACCAGAGAATAAATAAAATAAAGAAAAGGTCAGTACTACTGACTCGCTCACCCTCCAAGAGGGTGTCGGTATGAACACTATGGCGAGTGAGACCACTACCACGAACCACTTGCCAATAGAAATCTCCTACTACAAAACCCCCACTAGAGGGGAGCCGACCCACAGAGTGGGCAGCAACTACTACTACTCCATCCCATGCTGCCGACTGCTGCGCCTCTGGTGGCCATCCTTTTCAGTTAGCGCACCGCGTACACACGTGCCCTTTTTTGCTCTGTGTTTTTTGTGCCCCTATCTTGGATTTACTAATTATGGAGCGTGCAGCCATCGCAGCAGCTAAGTTAAGTAATCATTTGTTATTGCTATTGAGTTTTTTTTCCGGCCTTGAGTCAGTATTTGCCGTTTTTTAGGGATAAATACGGGCTCTTGGTCGGAAGCATGGCAGCATGGTTCTGCCTCGTGGCGGGTTCGTTCTTGGTCTTCCATACCTAGAACTTTCCCTTATTTCCTTACGCTCTATTGTTAGTTATCTATTTTATGTAGGGGTCCAGCCTACTGGGTTTTATGTCATGCATGGATGTCTTCTTTACCTTGCGTAGGCATCTTCCATCCAGACCCTAGCCACAGCTCTTAGTATCGGCCCCGGCTAGCTTTGAGTGGTAGACTTTCTTTCGGGTTAGTCGTACACTCCTGGATTTTTTCTCCTACTGATTTATTTTCTTACTTTACGTTAAGTGATTTTTGGTTATTTTATATTTTAGGTTAGCCTACGGCGTCTGGCATTTCACGTAGCCTAGGTTCTGTATTGCCTTGGTATCCACCATTATTGCTTCCGCTCTTCAGTTCGGTTGCTTCTGTATAGCTTCTCACTGATTAGTTGGTTGCTTTAACCTAGGCTATGTTGTTTCATTGTATTCGCACATTACCGCTCCGTGGTCACTATGTGATCACGGAGCAGCCAGGCGCCTGTCCAGTCACCTTACCCTCCTCCCGCTCTTCCATAGGGCCGGGGGGGGGGGGGGGGGTAGGTCTGTCCTCGCTCGCTCCACATACCCGTGCCTGCCTCCCTCTCTCCCTAGGCGGAGGGAGTAGGGGGGGCTGGACAGACCCAGGACTGGACCTGACCGTTCTCTGGCTTCACGGCACGCTCGGATGACTAAGGGGGGGGGACTGGCCTTCCCCCCTCCGTCGTTACTCCGTCGCTCCGTTGCTAGCTCGAGTCTGTTTTGCCCTCTTGCTCTTTCCCGGCTTACTGGTGCTCTTTAACTTACCGGAGCTCCGGCATCCACGTGAAAAGGTGCTAGTTCACCCTTGCGGGCGGACTGCAGGCGTACAGTTGGTCTTTCCTAACCACCCCGTCTCGCTGATATCGCGACACGAACACCGCCGCGCACCGGATTTATTCCGGTACGTTCTAGGGCTTTAGGTTTAAGTGTTTAGTATTTAATTTAAACTATAGGTAACGTTTAATTTAAGCTACCTTAAGCCAAATCCCTCCGTTACCTACGTTATCACACTGGATCTCTCCGGGGTTCTAGCCTATTCAGGCGGTAAGGGAGGGGTTATGCCCAAAATTTTTTCGCGCTCCGGCATGCAGCGGAGTTCTTTTAGCCTCTAGCCTGTAAGTGATATCTTTTACGATGCTCATGTATCTTTTCACTTACAGACCACCAACTGTGAGCATCCAGGATGCAATGCCATGCTCCAGGACCCCTGTGGGCATGAAGTCTGCAGATCCCATGCTCCATGCGCGACTCCGCACGGGAATCTACAAGTCTGGTTCCACGAGACATGCACCATTTGCTACGATCTGGTGAGCCAGCTCTTGGACGGGGTAAGTATTCCCAACTCCGTTCGCTAATCCCTACAAGGTTATAGTTCTTAAGTTTAATTTTAATCTCTTATTTTAAACTTAAGCTTGTTTTATATGGGATCTCGCATCCCCTATGTTTTTAGACTAAGCCTATTACTTAAGTTTTAATCTTAAGTTTAAACTTAAAACTAACAAATACCCTCTCTTCCAGGCTCCCGCCGTTAGAGACACCGCCCTGGCAACCCTGAGGGCTTGGGTCGGCGGTTTTGGCAAGAACGCCGCCAAGGGACAGCCCTACATTCTGGAGAAGAGGTTGGCTGTCCTAATCTTCCCCGGCGGCAAGTCAACGGGTTACGTCGACCCGGCAGAGGCAGCCCCGACTATGGCGGCGATTCAGCAACAGCTCGCCGCTTCGTTGAGTGAACCAGGCCAAGATATCTCGTCGGAAGTCGCGACACTGGATCTGAATATTGAACCAATGGTAGGTGTTGACGACCTGTTGGTCGAGGTAGGTACGTTGGACGCCCAAGGGCTTCCCTTGGGCGCCACTGGGTCTTCTACTCCTGCTAACTCTCCAGCTTCCTTCCAAGGCTTTACAGGAGCTGAGTTCCTTTATACTTCTCCTGATGCTTCCGTAAGACCTAAGGTCAAGGGACAGACGGTTGTGAAAACCCCGAGCAAGACGTCGTCGTCGTCCAAAAAGACTTCGTCGGCGTCAACATCTCGCAAGTCTCCGGCTACGAACCCCGGAGCAGAGAGGTCTAGAGCTTCTGGGTCCGGCTCCAAATCCTCAAGGAGCAGGTCTTCCAAGGAGAGACCACATACTCCGGCGGAGTCAGCCGTTTCTCCTCTCCCCTTGGTACCTGTTCAGAGTTACCCAACCACCTCCGCAGCAGCTCCGGCTTTGGATCCCAATTCTGGTCTGTTGCAACACATGGGGGATTTGGTCGGTTCTCTCAAAAACAGTATGGAGCAGATGTTCTCCCGGTTGTCCGACAGGATCACCTCCCAGGATAACATCATCGCCGAACTTAGCCAGGCTCCTCTAGCTACTCCCCCACCTTTCGGCACAGGTATGGCTCAGCTTCCACCTCATGACTCTCTGCCTCCGTTCTCTATGAATAACCCCTGGAGGGTGGCGTCATACGCCCCCTTCCAGGACGGGCTTATTTCAATTCCGGAGTGTGGTACTCGAAGGATTGAGGACTTCGAGTTCTACCCGGAGGGTCTACAGCCACCGTTCATTGGCTACGCCAGACTCACTGACGCAGCCATGACTAGAGATGACAAGGTCCCTAAAGAGACAGTCCTCTACTCACGTGACCAGGCTCAAAGAGAATGGCTCAGTGTTTAGAGGACATGGATTGTTCAAACACGAAGATTCAACCTTTTAAGAGTCCCTTCACCATTTTCACAATGGAAGAGGGAACTCCGCTTCCCTTCCTTACCAAAATAGCTACGGTCACTATCCCAGCGGCCCAGAAGGGGGAGTCGTTACCACAGCTAAAGGAAGCAGACCCCACATCTCCTTTGCTTCCCTCACTCGGAGAATTGTGGGAAGATCTGCCCAACACTTTTTCGGCGGGCAAACTCAAACCAGACTGTGCTATGGATCAGTTTGGTGAGAAGCTGCCTAGACTTCCTGACAGCCTCATTCAGGCGGAGTTTGAGGCCAAGACTAGGCTAGCCAGGTCTATTAACACCATGGCCATGACGGAAGTGGCTACCATTTCTTACGGTTCCGAGCCACTCTTTAAGCTTCTCACCAAGTCACTGACACAAACGGTTCAGTCTGACATGTTTGAGTTCGCCACAGCCAGAACGAACTGTCGGAAGCATGTCCTCCAGGAAGCAACTATTCGGCATGAACCGAATAAGTTGCTTTCATCAAACATCTGGGGAGCAGACCTCTTCCCCGATGCAATGGTAAAGGAGGTCCAGGCGGAAGCTACAAGGCTTAACCAAAGCCTTAAGGATCGTTGGGGTCTCACTGCAAAGAGACGCCAAGACCAAGCAGCAAGGGGTAAGGCTCAGAGGAAACCCAGACGTTTCCAGCCTTACCAAAAGAAACAACAACGCTTCGCCCAGCCTGTTTCGGCTGTTCCGTTGGTGCAGGCGGCCCAACCCTCTACCTCCAAGGCTCAATCACAGCCTATCTACGTGATTCCCCCCAGCCTCAACCTTCCACCTCTTACGCTGTCTCCCCAGCCTTCAACCAAGTGTTCGAAGGCCAGGCCTTTCAGCATTATGACCGCTCGGGTAGGGGAGGCAGAGGTAAGCGATCCTTTCGTCAGAGAGGATCAGGAAGGTCCCTTAATAGGGGAAAACACTTCCGGGGAGGCCGCGGAGGTTACCAACAGCAATGAGAACTTGAAGGTAGGAGGGAGGCTGTTTCTCTTCCGGCACCGGTGGGGATTCAGCAAATGGGCACAAGCATTGTGTCGAAAGGCCTGGGTTGGAGTTGGGTTGCGAATCCGCCCCCACCCAGACCTTTCCTTCAACTTCCATCAAAAGAATTGACGGAGTATGCGGAGGACCTCCTTCAGAAAGGAGCATAGCGAGAGTCAACAGATTAAAATTTCAAGGGCGCTTGTTCAGCGTTCCAAAGAAAGGCTCACAAAAAAGAAGGTAATCTTAGACTTATCCCGTTAAAACTTGGCCATTCGCTGCGACAAGTTCAAAATGCTCACCATCTCGCAGGTGCGGACCTTACTTCCCCGTGGGGCCGTCACCACCTCTATCGATCTTACAGACGCATACTATCATATCCTATTGCAAGACACTTTCGCCCTTATCTGGGCTTCAAGATAGGAGATCAAGCATTCTCCTTCAAGGTAGTTCCCTTCGGTCTGAACGTGGCACCCAGGGTGTTCACGAAGTTGGCGGAAGTGGTCGTCCAACAACTGAGGGCGGCGCAGGGGATCATGGTAGTAGCGTATCTCGATGATTGGTTAATTTAAGGGCTCCAACAGTCGAGGAATGTCGCAAAGCCACACTGAAAGTAATCCAGTTCTGGAATATCTAGGGTTCAAGATAAACAGGACAAAGTCAAGACTCACTCCGGAGTCAAACTTTCAGTGGCTGGGCATTCAATGGAATCTATCCTCCCATACTCTGTCGATTCCATCAGCCAAGAGAAAAGAAATAGCGAAGTCAGTAAAGCAATTTCTAGGACACAAACTTGCTTCAAGGAGAAGCCAGGAAAGAATCCTGGGTTCACTCCAATTTGCATCAGTGACACATCTTGATGAAAGCCAAACTGAAAGACCTAACCAGAATCTGGCGCTCACGAGCAAATGTCAGGTCCGGGACAAGTTAACTCAGTCCGCCACAGATTCTGCGGAATTCCGTCTGCGCCCGTTGGGCAATAAGTCAAGAAAAACCTGTCAATATCAGTACCGCCCCTTCAGTTTCCTCCTCCGGGGATTACCATCCACACGGACGCTTCATTAAGCGGCTGGGGAGGATATTCTCAGTTCAAGAAGGTTCAAGGAACCTGGTCACCCCAGTTCCGCCAGCTTCACATAAATGTACTAGAAGCAATGGCAGTGTTCTTGACTCTAAAAAGGTTACGTCCGCCAAAGAACTCCCACATAAAGCTAGTTTTAGACAGCGCAGTGGTAGTCCATTGTGTAAACAGGGGAGGCTCCAAGTCACGACATCTGAATCATGTCATGGTAGCCATCTTCTCCCTGGCGGACAAGTTCAGTTGGCACCTCTCCTCCACCCATATAGCTGGAGTGAGAAACGTCATAGCAGATGCTCTATCCCGGTCAGTTCCTCTGGAGTCTGAATGGTCACTGGACAACAGTTCGTTCCAATGGATTCTCCGGAGGGTTCCAGGTCTACAAGTGGATCTATTCGCATCCCAAGCGAACCACAAACTCCCATGTTATGTGGCCCCCAACCTGGACCCTCTGGCCTATGCCACGGACGCCCTGTCCATAGACTGGAACAACTGGGAGAAGATTTATGTCTTTCCTCCAGTGAATCTTCTCCTGAAGGTACTGAACAACTCAGAACGTTCAAGGGTCAAGTAGCTCTAGTAGCCCCAGACTGGCCGAAGAGCAATTTTGGTACCCTCTCATTCTGGAACTGGGTCTTCGTCCTCTTCGAATTCCCAATCCCAGGCTCTCCCAGTTATACAAACGAAGACTGTGTTCTTCTTCCTCAGGAATTCTCAAAACCCTAACTTTATGGACTTCATGAAGTTTGCGGCTAAAAGAGACGCGAATATTGATCCTCGAAATATTCTTTTCTTGGAATCTGATAAGAGAGATTCAACTTTGAGACAGTATGATGCTGCAGTCAAAAAGTTGGCAACCTTCCTGAGAGAATCAGATATTAGAATCATGACAATCATTCAGCTATATCCTTTTTCAGATCTTTATTTGAAAAAGGCTTAGCAGCTAGCACTATTACGACAAACAAGTCGGCCTTGAAAAAGATTTTTCAACTCGGGTTCAGCATAGACTTGACAGACTCTTACTTTTCGTCTATTCCCAAGGCTTGTGCTAGACTTAGACCTTCAGTGAGGCCTACGTCAGTATCGTGGTTCTTAAATGATGTTCTAAAGCTGGCTTCAGAAACAGATAATACGACATGTTCATTTATAATGCTCTTAAGAAAAACTCTATTTTTATTAAGCTTGGCTTCAGGAGCTAGAATTTCAGAACTGTCGGCGTTATCCAGAGATCCGAATCATATAGAATTTCTTCCCACAGGGGAAGTTCTACTTTCTCCGGAACGTAGTTTTATAGCAAAGAATGAGGATCCTTTGATGAGGTGGGAACCGTGGAAGGTTGTACCCCTTCCACAAGATATTTCTCTTTGTCCAGTATCGACCTTACGAGCCTTTCTGTCCAGGACATCCTCATCCTCTTCGGGTCCTCTCTTTATGAGAGAAAAAGGTGGTACTTTATCTACTAAAGGTATCAGGCAACAGATCCTGTACTTTATTAAGCAAGCCAACCCTGATTCCTTCCCTAAAGCACATGATGTCAGGGCAGTTGCCACCTCAATTAACTATTTCCAACACATGAATTTCGATGATTTAAAGAAGTATACTGGATGGAAATCGCCGACAGTATTTAAGCGTCATTACTTAAAGTCCTTGGAAGCTCTGAAATTTTCAGCAGTTGCGGCGGGTAACATAGTTTCCCCGACTACCTGCTTAAATCTTAGTAGAAGATCAGTTCTCCTTTCTTTTACCTATCTCACCCAACAGTTTGTCTATACCTACCATGTTCATCTACGTTTACCTTGAGTCTTAGCTGCTCTTATGATGGTACAGTGGGTGCCCCTTATTTTTTTGCTAGGGTCACTCACAATTGATTGTATATAATGATCTCTATGATGTGGTCCCTTATTTTTATGCTAGGTGACACATCTTATTTACAATGGTTACGGGTTTTGTATACTAAGTCATATACATTTCTTTATTATATTATTATCGAAGTTTGTTCTAATTCAATTTATTATTATAATTGCTTTATTACTTTGTACATATTAACTATACACAGATGTTAAGCTCAACATATATTCCATGTAAGCCCTGTACATATATGTTAAATTTAAGTTAATTTTAAGTATTTTAAGATTAACCTTAAGTTAATTTTAATTAATATTTCTATTCTGTATCATTGTGTATATGTATATTTCTTAGCATATTTTCTTTATTTTATGTTGACCTTTTTTATCTGTTTTATTTGTTTCTTTACAATCTTGTGCTATTTCTCTGGTACGATTTCGCGCAGCGACACGAACTGAGCCCAGAAAGGGATTTTGACGTAAGGAAAAATCTATTTCTGGCGATTGGTTCGTGTCGCCAGCGAAATCCCACCCTACCCATCCCAGCGCTCAAGATTGTCTGCTAACTTCAGGATGGCCACCAGAGGCGCAGCAGTCGGCAGCAATGGGATGGAGTAGTAGTAGTTGCTGCCCACTCTGTGGGTCGGCTCCCCTCTAGTGGGGGTTTTGTAGTAGGAGATTTCTATTGGCAAGTGGTTCGTGGTAGTGGTCTCACTCGCCATAGTGTTCATACCGACACCCTCTTGGAGGGTGAGCGAGTCAGTAGTACTGACCTTTTCTTTATTTTATTTATTCTCTGGTATGTGTTAGTACATTTACCTTAGAAATAATGGATTAAAGGATATTTCGCTGGCGACACGAACCAATCGCCCAGAAATAGATTTTTCCTTACGTCAAAATCCCTTTTTTAACTCCTAGGTTGGTGTTTCGGAGTCCTGGACCTGCAGTCTCGGGGACCTGACTCTCTTTCTCTCGAATAACTATCCAACCTGCATGATAGTCAGGTTGGTTCTGATGATATGGCATCTAGAAGGAGAGTCTAGTAAATTTTAGCAGATTTTGGTGTCATAAAACGCCTCTTCTGCGATCAGGAAGGCGCTGCCTAAGGGGAACCTTCGGGTCCTACCTGCCGTAAGCCCAGTCTCTGAGCAGGAATCCTGCCCCTTCCTCGATTTCTACGGGAATCAGGAAGACTATATGCTAAAAATTCCTAGATTACCTTTTGTCATATCTGTGGGGTTCCCCCCATTGACAAGATACTAAACGTTTTGTCAGGTAAGTGGGTAAGCTCCCATTGACAAAATATTAAACTCTTTGTCACGTAAATGGGTTAGTTCTCATTGACAAAGATCCCAATAACATTCGATCGCGTAATCGGATAAGCTCTTATTGACAACATTCAGAAGAACTCTCATTCATTGGTTATTACCTCGCTGAGGCTCGTCGGGGAAAAAGACATGTAGACTATATCCATGAAGCCTTTGGTCCGATAACATAGAAGCTTGAGTTGTCCTCTTCGGTTCTCGGTTCTCACTTGAGGCTCTCCTGCGGCTAATACTAATTCGTTCTCTTGGCTAAGAGGACGAAGACAGTCGATCTCCGTTCCCTCTCTTCCTCGTCAAAGAAAGAATGTAGTAAGGAGATAGCTGTCCAAGTGGCCAAAATACTCTACGTATTTTACATTCGCGTCATATTGCTATTAAGCGATTGTATGGTTCAAGTTATATACGCATACCGTAGTTACCCCTACGGATGGCGACCGAGAGGACTTTTATTCTAATTACATTTAATCGGTACTCCCGGCAACCCTCCAGGAGTTTCCAGTTTCCCTTTTAGTTATTGTAGGTATTATTACGACAACACCAGCTCAGCTTCTGTATTTAGCAAAATCTGTTTCGCCTAAATGTACCTGCTTGAGAGTTTCTTTCTGCTTGATGATGGTATCAAACATATCCCTTCGTAGAATGGAATAGCTGGCAACCTAGGCAGAATAGTGCGAGACGGCGAAAGAAGACTGCTGTCACTGTAGAGCAGCGTTGCCAAAATGCGGAATTCTTGAGGTTATGACGGAAAAATAAACCCACGGTGCGAGCACCATCATTTCATTTTCCGATTTCCGTCCTACTCTGTCCGGAACGGAAAAAATTTCCGCATAGTTATCTAGGCTAAACAAATATATTTTGCTTTTATCCAGACGGAATTCATATGCGGATCCAGTGGCAACACTGCTGTAGAGCCAGCTCAGTTCCAGCTGGTTGTCTACCATGCGCTGTCGGTAACGTCTCTCTCTCCTGCGGGATTGACTGAATAACCGTATCTCTGCCCTACAATCACGGACTTTTGCCTTGGGTTGAAGGGAATTCTCGCATGCATGAATGAACATCGCCTTCGCTTTGCGAAATTTTTCAACAGAGATCTCTTAGACTTTTCGGTTCTGTTTACCGCACTGTAACAGAATTCTGTACGAGTCTACCGAGGCATAGCGCTATGATGATAATGCACACCTGCTTAGGCAAAGCGCAGCCTTATTGGGGAAGGAAACACGCTCGGTGAGGGAATGGATGAGTCTGCTGGGGACCATTTCCTCGCTGGAGAAGTTTGTTTCCCTGAAGAGACTGTAATTCAGACCTCTCCAGTTTTTCCTACCGGAAAACTGAAATAACATCGAAGATATGGAAGTGATTCTGAACATTTCTCAGTCGGTCAACGATCACCTAAGGTGATAGCGAGAAGGTGCCGGGCATCTGGAGAGGGAAACAGATGTCCTGACACATAATCTCAAAGAATTGGAAGCAATGAGGTTGGCTCTCCAGTTCTTCTAAGAACGAGTTGTTGACCGAGTGGTCTAGGTCAACTCTGACAATTCCACAGCTCTCGCATATCGCAAGAAGTATCGAGAAACACTCTCTCGGTCCCTGTTCGAGTTAACGAGAGAGAGCCTGTGGTGAGAACAGGCACGGAACATACCAATCCTCAAGAGGTTCATTACAGGATTGCAGAACGTCTGTGCAGATCTTCTCGATCGACGGTAGCAACTACTGACGTCCGAGTGGACTCTTCACTTAGAAGTATGTCGAGAGTTGTGGAGACTTTACGGGCGTTCTTTGATAGATCTCTTCGCAATGTTGAAGACGAAGAGGCTTCCTCTAGACTGCTCCCCTTTTTTCACGATCCGGGAGCGGTAACAATAGACGCCATCCTATGGGTTTGGACGGGGATGGATGTTTAGTTTCTTTTCCCCTATTCAAACTCTTAGGAGTAAGTAATAAGAGAATTTGCGGCGTCGAGCGACTGGTTCACAGAGGTCATGTCCTTCCTAGCACACTTTCCAAGGACCCTTCCCGAGAGAGTCGATCTTCTCTTACAGCCCCACTTCGAGAGGTACTACAAAACCTCTCCGCTCTGAGTCTGACTGCGTTCAGACTATCGAGAAGTTGACCAGAGCGGGAGGCTTTTCAAATCAGTGGCAAGTACAATTGCCAAGGCTAGAAGAGCTTCCTTTCTTGCAGTGTACCAAGCGGAGTGGGCCGTTTTCTGGAGATGGTGCAGGAAGAATGGCTGTTCCTCCACCTCGACCTCTGTGAATTAGATTGCTGTCTTCCCTTTCCGTATGAGGAATGTGGATAAGCTGGCAGTCTCGACTATTAGAGGATACAGAAGTATGTAGTCGACGGTCTTTGGACTCAGAGGTTTGGATCTGTCGAACAAAGCCCTTCACGATCTTTGAGGTCTTTTGAAGTCTCGAAACTGTCTAAATCGAAGCTTCTGACATTGAACTTAGACTTAGTCTGGAAGTTCCTGATGTCGAAGCCTTTCGAACCTCTCCTTTCTGCAAACTTGAAGCACGTGACCAGAAAGGCTAATCTTTCTAACCGCTCTAGCTACGGCAAAGAGGGTTAGTGAGGTTTAAGCCATCAGCAGACATATTGGCTTTAGAGACATAATGCGGTGTGTTCTCTAAGACCTTCGTTCTTGGCTAAGAATGAAAACCCGTTTAACCCTTGGCCCAGAAACTTGGATATCAAGGGGATGGCACAAATTATTGGGCAAGAGCCAGAGAGAGTCCTGTGCCCTGTCAGGGCTCTCAAGTTTTATCTAGATAAGACTAAAGGAAGTCGAGGTCCTTCGGACAATCTGCGGTGTTCCGTAAAAAGACCAGACTTGCCCATGTCAAAGAACGCCCTGGCGTTTTTTTAAAGAGCTCTTACAAAGAGGCTCAGTCGTCATGTTTGGACAAGGATTTGAAATCTTTTAAACTGAATGCTCACGAGGTAAGGGCGCGGCCTCGGAGGCATTTCAATAGAGCATGGCACTCAGTAACATACTGAGTGCCGCATTTTAGCGAAGCAACTCTGTGTTCGCTTCACACTACCTGCGAGATGTGAAGACGACAAATAAGATCTGCTGCTTGCTAGGGCCATACGTGTCCGCTGACACAATCTTGGGGGCAAGAAGTACCACTCATCCTATCCTGTAGAAAATGGTTAGGAAGAGCTGTTAATTATAGTTGTTGGGTCGGCCGCCAGTGGCGGATTTCTCAATTCTTAGCTTTAGTTAAACATCCTTAACTTTGGCTAGGTTGGTCAGGTGGTGATATATATTTTACTTCTTAGCCCTCATAGTATGGTCAATATGGTCTAGTCACATTGTGGTCACGCTCCCGTTGACAGATCATCTAGAACTCACCAGCTATACAGGTCACTACCTTGCTGGAGACTCTAGTAAAGCAAAAGCCGACTTGAGTGACAGTAATCATGAAGTCGGCTATGCTAACAGGTATGGAACCAAGATCTCAATCATCTGCATGTATATGTTTCCTAAATCCTATTCTGTCTCTCCCTACCTCCAAAGGTGGGATTCAGCTATATATATATCTGACAGGTAAGCTTCATGAACAAAATGATATTGTTATGATACAATAAAGTTTGTTCATACTTACCTGGCAGATATATATAATCAAAGTGCCCACCCACCTCCCCTCAGGAGACAGTGATAATAGAAAATCTGAATAGAAAATGGGAATGGTTCCTGATACCCGCCTCCCAGCGGCGGGAATGGGTACTAACCACCTGGCCGACCACTGCGTGTGTTGTAAGTTTTGAAATTCTGTCGGACTTCGGAGAATACAGCTATATATATATCTGCCAGGTAAGTAAAAACAAACTTTATTGTATCATAACATTATCATATTTTTTCGGAAGACTTACCGTGCGGACGTAAGGAAAATTTTTTTTTTTTTCATAAATTCACCATAAATCGAAATATTGTGCTAGAGACTTCCAATTTGTTGCAAAATGAAGGTAAATGATTGAATATTACTAGAATATAAGAGTTTTAGCTTACAATTGCGTTTTTCGACCATTTCGGTAGAGTCAAAGTTTACCGAAGGTTGAAATTTTGGCACTTATCCTTATTTATATGAAAATATTTCAAAACTGATAAAAGCTACAACCATGGGTTGTTTTTAGTTGTATTGTGCATGAAATTGCGCACATTTCCATATATAAAACTTTATGTAACGGCAAATTTAGAATGGTGCAAACATTACGACAATCGCACAAAAAAATTTATCGGAAGAGTTAATACGCAGACATAAGGAAAGTTTTTTTAATAAATTCACCATAAATCGAAATATTGTGCTAGAGACTTCCAATTTGTTGCAAAATGAAAGTAAATGATTGAATATTACTAGAATATAAGAGTTTTAGCTTACAATTGCGTTTTTCGACCATTTCGGTAGAGTCAAAGTTGACCGAAGGTTGAAATTTTGGCACTTATCGTTATTTATATGAAAATACTATTTCAAAACTGATAAAAGCTACAATCATGAGTATTTTTTGTTGTATTCTTCATGAAATTGCGCACATTTTCATATAAAATACTCCATGTAATGGCTAATTTAAAATGGTGCAAAAATTATGTCAAAGTGACGAAATAATTTCCGAGATGTCACTGATACTTTTGGTGTGATAAAAAAGAAATTCACGCTTGCGCGCCTGCGTAACGATTGTAAACAAAACAACGCCTTGATCTGTAAGCTCCCAGCACCCCCCAAGGCGCGTGATTCAAAAGTTTTTGGCTGGTAGGCCTATAAGTATTTTTCCGTGAATTTTTAAAATAACTTTATGTCAACGTTTAATACGTCCAATCGGCACCCGGGAGACAATTTATCTTGACGTTTAATACGTCCAATCGGCGTAAGAGCGTTAAGTTCACACACTACACAATAAAGTAACTTACTACAAAGAAAGCAGAATCACTAACACGAATTTACGTTAACAAACAAAATCTATGTGAACGAACTAATTCCATGTGTATGATAATGCTGATGCGACGAAATGGTCGAAGGACGCCTTTACGTAAAGGCACGATGGGAGAGATGCTGACCTATAGGAGAGCAGGATCTTACGGCAGTGACTAGCATCAGGAACCAATGGGAGAGCGGGAGGATGGTGTCGAGTCTACTCAGTTGGCGGCGCGCGAGTTTTAAAATTGTTCTCGGTGGCCTGGGTGAATTTCGGTATACAGTACATACACCCTTTCGCAACCTGAATTATTTTCGTACGCAGAGGCAAAAAAATCTTTGTCTCTGCTCATATGTAGAGGTTCCACTGTACTGCATAGTTGCTTGTTGAGGTTTTATTCATGAAAACCCTCAAAGTTTTTGTCAACAAGTCACTCTATATTACGTTATAACTGATGTAAAGTCATTTCATATACTTTTCTCCTTTTTACTCAAGATTGGTAATTTTTTGTCTTCAGAGAAAACTCATAAAATTTGGATTCCTATATCATTTGTGTGTGACAACCTGCCTCTGCTTTTAAGTTTCATAGTACAAGTAAAGAAAGAACTACAGAAGTGTTATGTATTTTAGGAAGGGATGGTTTGAGTAAAAAAAAGTTAAATGTATCTTACTTTTACCAGATCACCGAGCTGATTAACAGCTCTCCCAGGGCTGGCCCGAAGGATTAGATATTTTTACGTGGATAGGAACCAGTTGATCACCTAGCAACAGGACCTATAGCTTATTGTGGGATCTGAACTACATCATATCGAGAAATTAATTTCTATCACCAGAAATAAATTCCTCTTATTCCACGTTGGCCGAGCCGAGAATCGAACTTCGGACCACCGGATTGGCAGCCGAATGCAAAAACCACTCATCCAACAAGGACGTTGGTTTGAGTTAAGCTATATGTATTATTTTGAGGGCTGTTTTTGATATATAGAAATAGTAAGTCATAGTTTTGCAAACCCTTGCCATGTAGCATTCTCTACCTTATTGAGTTAGTATCCCTCTTTGCGTGTTCCTTGGATGAATTGGTTACGTTCTCAACTACCAATCTCAGTGTCCTGGTTCGATTCCTTGCTCTGCCAACAAGGAATCTGCAGAGAAAACTCATAAAATTTGAGTCCTTTATCATTTTTGTTTGTGACAACCTGCCTCTGCTTCTAAGTTTCATAGTACAAGTAAAGAAAGAATCTACTTTTTAGAACTAGAGAAGTGTTATGTATTTTAAGAAATGATGGTTTGAGGTAGAAAAAGTTAAGTATATCTTACTTTTACCAGACCACTGAGCTGATTAACAGTTCTCCTATGGCTGGCCCAAAGGATTAGATATTTTTACGTGGCTTGGAACCAATTGATCACCTAGCAACAGGACCTATAGCTTATTGTGGGATCCGAACACATTATATCAAGAAATGAATTTCTGTCACCAGAAATAAATTCCTCTTATTCCACGTTGACTGAGCCGAGAATCGAACTTCGGACCACCGGATTAGCAGCCGAGCGCAAAAACCACACATTCAACGAGGATGTTGGTTTGAGTTAAGCTATATATATTATTTTGAGGACTATTTTTGGTATATATTAATAGTAAGTCATAGTTTTGCAAACCCTTGCCATGTAGCATTCTCTACCTTTTGGAGTTATACCTCTTTGCGTGCTCCTCGTTGGATGAATTGGTTACGTGCTCAACTACCGATCTCAGTGTCCTGGTTCGATTCCTCGCTCTGCCAACAAGGAATTGGAGGAATTTATTTCTGGCGAAAGAAATTAATTTCTCGATGTGGTTTGGATCCCACAATAAGCCGTAGGTCCTGTTGCTAAGTAACCAATTGGTTCCTAGCCTCTTAGAAATTTCTAATCCTTTGGGCCAGCCCTGGGAGAGCTGTCAATCAGCTCGGTGGTCTGGTTAAACTAAGATATAACTTATCCATCTTTGCAGGCTTATCTGCAATATTACTTCCTCTATTTACCCCAGAAATCAGTAAACCTAGTAGAGTGACTTTCATTCTTTATGCTTCCAAGATTTGGAATTCTCTACCTCTTAATTTTCCTGACCTATAATGTTTCATTCTTAAAGATGCAAATCAGCTGTATCCTTAGTGGCTATATCTTGTTCATTTATTGTTTTATTTATGTGTGAACTGTACACATCTGTCTTCATTAAAGATATTGAAAACTATGTTTACTGTTAAGTCCTTGTAAGTCTTCAGCTGAAAACACGTTGGACTGAGTCAGCCAACTAAAACCCAAGTATGGATACACCTGAACTCAGGAGACGTCAGCAGCTGAGCGAAGGATGAATTTGCTCCTGTACTACTTTTAATTGTCTCATGAAACCATTATTTTAATGATTACGAACAAAGCAAAGTCTTACTGGAAATGGGCTAGTTTCTGGTGGCTGGCATGGCCCGTCCCTAAAGCTATTCAAATGCTATTGAAGATAGAAGAAAAATTCCTTTGCCAGATAAAACCTTACATTTTTAAAATAATATAAATTCACATTAAAATGATGGTAACCCTCTGATGGTTTAACTTGAAGCTTCGTGAGTTATCGCCTGTAGGGCACCCTACTGATTAAAGTATATATCTGTTTATTCTTAATATTTTCCCATAGTTTATTACTGTAATAACAACCCCAGTATTTTTTTTTACTTTTGTTTTCTTAGTGTTACAGAGCATATACAGTCTTCTGGTTATTTTTGTTTAAATATTAATCCTTCTTGTTGGTGGTGTTGTCTCCTCCAGTGTTTAGTGGTGCACTAGCAAAGTGTTTGTGCTTCCCAGTTATAGTCATATTTGCCTAATATTTTCTAAGATCCAGGCAAGTTATCTTTGAGGATGTGATGCAGTAGTTCTTAACTACCTTTTCTTGTCATTTTTTGAGGTTCAATAGCAGTTTTCTAGATTTGTTTCTTTGTGACCAAAGTATGCAATGATCATGCACATCCTGGCATTCAGTTGTTGGAACTTCATTAGCTAAAACTAGCTGCCAGTGCATTACTTGTTGGGCAGACTACTTTAGTCTCATTTCTTCGGTTATCTATATTTTTTCTTTCATAGTTTTATTTTACTTCTCATTTTACTCTTCTGAATTGTGCTCTTATACTTGTTTGGTCCCAATTTTTTAGTGATAGTATTGATAATGCATAGTTTCCTTATTATGGCCAGTTGCATCAAAAAGTGCAAGTTTAGTGCTGTTTACCATGGACATTATTCATAAACTCTGCTCACCTTTGTAGCAGTTTCACTCTTCTGTAATCAACATTAGTTAACCTGCTGTTTTTTTACATTATACATTTGGAGAAGTTAGAATGAGAGGTCTAGAAGTTGGGGGTAATGTTAGCTGTCACTGATTTTTGGAAGACTATTGGCAATTCAGATGACAAACCTGTCAGTTTAAAATTGCAGTGGGATAGTGAATGATAAACAGACACTTTTATCATAAGGTTATCATTAGGTGTGGTCAAATAAAACAAACGCAATAAGAGATTTTTTTACTTCATAGTACTGCCTTATTGCATAGATATAAAGATGTCTATAATGAGCTTGTTAAGTGCTTTAATGACAATGCCAGTAAACATTGGGATATTTTCCTAACATGTTTCCAAAGATATTTGCACACACTGCTGAAAATGCAGAGATGTCATCTTCCTTTTTTCACCGTTAATAAAAAAAATTATATTATGCTAAGATAAACTGGCCCCTTGCTTGTGGCATGTGACGGGTGCTAGCTGCACCAATGAGGCCGTACGATCAGTTAACGTTGGATGCCAACCCTTTATTCCTACAGAAGACAAAGCATGGCAGTATTACAAGTTACAAGGTTTTTATATATATATATTTCTTCATTCAACAAACCTCTGTCGATAATATTCCAGCATGTATCTACAAACGGTATCGGAACTGCAATACTCACAGGGACTATGTATATCAACTAACAAATAAGGCTTAGTCCCTTATTGCACAGTACTGAAGTCCTTGACTTAAAAGAACTTTTATTTTTTTTAATAATCTTTATAAAATAATGCCCTAATAATGCTTAACCTATGAAAAGCATCATCAGCATTGTTTTGACATCTGACAATACTTAAAAATTGCTTCCCTAATCTAGACTGAATAATATAATCCTACGAAATTATTGTTTTCAGAAGGAAGAGGTCAAATTCGTAACAATGTAACATGTGCGGAAGCCTGGTCAATCCAAACGTATATAGAATCCTTAAAGTTATCATATAATCTTCCAAAATGTAGATAAACAATACCTTACAAACAGAAAATCCTTAACAAGACGTTTGGATTCACAAGGTTTCTGTAATCAAGCAGTCAACAACATGAACGGCAGACCCTATGGATTAGTGCACTATTAGAAATCAATGGTTTAAGGGCCAGAGGTTTGCTTTGTCGAACAAACCATACTTTGAATGGTTTAAGTGAAACTCAAAGCGAGAATTGATGTGCCCGAAAGTAGTTTCAACATTTACATCCAAGAAAAGTCTTGTTTATATATATATTTATATAGTGTGACATATAAGTGGAAGTTGATCACATTAATGTGGTAACCATTCTTGAATGAGACAAAGCAATGGAAAAAGTTTTCAAGATTAATTACAATAAAGTACATACATACACAGGATCCCATGTAAGTAGTTCTCGTGCAATAAAATAGTGACATTTTAAGAAGGTTACACAGAAAGAACGATTAATTTTGATCATAGATTTTCTTATGTACACGTACGTTCTTTCACGAAAGTTACAAGTAGGACATTTTAACTTCACTCTGCAATCGAGTGCAGTCCAGCACAGAACAAGACCATTCAAACATGATCTGTTTGACAGAACAAAAACTCTAGCACTTTAAATGTTTTACTGATGATAATTTGATATGCAATAAACTTTCTGAATCATCTAGCAAACTATAATTTGTAAATGGGATGCATCACTAACACATTTACCCAAACTGTAAATGATCGTATGTACAAAGTATCAAATCATATAACCTTTTTTAACTTGAATCTGGATATACGCAATTTAAATTTTAGCATTTTCAGAATAAGAACCACAGTACAGTAGTGACTTGATATTCAACGGCACGTTCTCAAACCTTTTCAACAACTTTTCCAAGATATGAGTCAACCTGTAGTTTGCGTCAGTATTGTATTGCTACTTGTTTTATATACCATGGCCAAAGGCAAAAATGAGACTTGGAAACTTTCTCGTGATTCTGTTACGATACAACTTGACTTCACTGTTTTTTGTCATCACTTTCATGATATAATCCTTACCAGAATCAATAAATTCACCTTAAAATCAGCACACCAAAATAAATCAAGGTATTTCGATTATGCGGATTTAAAAACAAACTTAAGAATTACGACCACACGCAAGAAAGTAGTAGCAGTGGAAAACATGCTACTGGTGAGATGATGTATCATTTCTAAACACCAACAGATTTTCCAATGAAAAACAAATTCACTCACATATATTTTAAAATCTAATTGAATGTCATTGTACATAACGCTTCATGAAAATACACTGAAACCTCTAAGACTAACTGAATTGCAAGAAACAAAAATGAAAATTGACAGGTTAACTTAAAACAAATATATAACATTTTGTCACTGGCATATTATAACAAGAACTATATTGCAAAACCTTGTTATTATTATCCATTCACAACAGTCAGAACACCAAAATTTAAAAAATAAATTTGTGAAAAGTAAATGTTATGCAAGTCTTTATTTTGAGGGCAAAATAGTTAACGCAACTGAACCCCTGGCTTCTTTCAGGATGGCTACTGCATCGGCGTGTGTCAGTCCGGCGAGGGACTCCCCGTTCACCTCGAGAATCTGGTCCCCTCGTCGTAGCGATCCTTCACGGGCGGCTGCCCCACGCTCAAACACGCTCTTCACGTAGATTGGCAGGTCGCCCAGGTTCGATCCGAAACCTCCGACGATGGAGAAGCCTAGACCGTCGTCGCGTCGTTCAAGTACGATTGTCCGAATACCCATAGGTTCCTGAACCTCTTGTGACGGGTGTTGCTGCTGCACTGGTAGGTGGTGGTGGTGGGGCTGGACTAGGGTAGGCAAGTGTGTTCGGGGAGTAGGTACAGGGGGCTCTGTGGGAGCACTGCTTATGCCTTCTGGAGATCCGTCGCTAATCATCACTGGCCACGTGCTGTTCCTGGAGGTAAGTTTATGAATATTAACTTCAGGTTATTACAATTTTATCACTGAAGTTTGTTTTCAGAATAGTCTCTTTAAACACGTCATAAGCTTTTTTTTTTGGTACTAGTATTTGTACGTATAAAGGTTTATGGTACTTTCAAAGCATAAACAAAATTGTAAACTTTGTTTTCTGAATACAATCTTTTTAAACGTGTAACCTTTCTTTGTGGTAGTATTTATATGAAGGTTAGATGGTACTTTCTAACCTCAATCAAAATTGTTGACTTCAACTTTTGTTATTGGTAATGACCTTTTAAAGAGTTATCTTGTTATAACTGAACTCAGAACAGTACACTTAGGAACACAAAATTGTTATTAACATTATTTTTTTTGTTTGTTCGACTGGAAACTTGGGAATTAAGCTGCATTTTTATTTTAGGTAAATCAAATTCTTGTAGGTGTGTTCTCACTGATGACAGGCCCTATCATGAAAATTTTTAGTTTCTGCAGTGGTTCATTGGAACTAAAAACATAACTGTTAATATTAAGATTTAATTTGTACTGACTACAAAGGTATTAGTCTTCCATAGCATTCATTGTGAGAAAGGAAAATGGGATTGAATTAGTAATGTCAATTATGACAGTATTCTTTGCTTTGTGTCATGTGCATGAGTATACAATTTTGGCTGAAAAAACTGCCATTGTTGTTTACAGATGGGGAAATAATTGTTGTGGAATGTCTTCATTCAGATTGTAACTATAGGAGATTATTAATTTCAGGAACCTAGAGCAAAATGAAGAAACATCACCAGTGAACTTGAGCAGAAAAGAAAAACATGACTGAAAAATGAAGCAAGAGGAAGTACATCCTGTGTTATGAGCTCCATGCATGATGCAGGTAATTTTGTTGGTACAGTATGGTATTAAGTTCTGTTTATGTGCAACATACTAAATATAAGGAGATTTATATATTATAGGAATATAAACATATTTCTTTACATTTTAAACAAACCTACTTTAGTTTATGATCTCTTTCCCCACACCAAATTTGAGGTTAAATGGAAATTTGTAATGGCCTTTCACTTCCTTGGAATTTCCTCACACAACCCTTGGTAATGTATGTATACTGTACTTCCTTTGAGATTTGGTTTGCACATGATTGTATAGTGTATATACAGTCTTCTCAATCTAGTGACATCTTGGTTCATTATACTGTTCAACGTCTCTGTCAAGCGATTCTTAAAACTTGCAGGCCGTATGATTTTGTGTCCTTTATTTCTGCTCACCCTTTTTCAGTATTAGCTTGTGCAGAGTATGCTTGCAGGTCAGTCATTGCAAGTGGTGGCCCATCTTTCTCATAAACCCTTGCTGGAGTGCCAAGAACTTCGTGTTCCATATGATAACACTTCACAATTTGCCTCCATTTTTGTGGTCAGCCAGTTGAACTAGTCTGACAATACTAGGTTTTTCACTTGGAATCCTAGCAACCTATTAGGAACTCTAGTGCAGGTAGGTGGGGTGAGCCACGCACTTAAACTTCCTGCAGTCTTTGTCGTTATACTAGCCCATCCCCTTTCTTATAAGTTGGTACTGTAAGGATATTCATTTGTCCTAGTGGAATCTGCATGTAATGTTGATCTGATTGTTTTCATCACATCATGTAAGTGCTTGCTTAGTCACAATCTTGTATCACACAGGTCAGGAGAGCTCAGGAAAATGTAAGCTTTGATAACATTGTATGCAGCTGCAGTAAAGTTGGATTTCAAAGGGCAGATGCCAATTCGAATAGTTATCTCTCAGTAACCAGTTCTCAGAAGGATTTGGAATCTTTATAGCTACTGGGCATCTTCTGTGAGTGATCGGTAACAAAATATGGAGCTGCAGTGACCCAGGGGATATGGACATCTATTTTGGCAATGATTTTTATTATGATTTGCTGTTCTTCCACTTCTAGTCACAGTATTTAAAACTTTCACCCTTGGAAACTGAGGGGTTTGGGAGCTCCCTATGATTTCGAAGGTTTAAAGAAACTTCTTTGAACTTTTATATTTGTATAGCTTTGTAAGATATGTACTTTATTACTAAACTGTTATAGATTAATACTTGTACTTTAAAGCTTCATTCATTGCAGGGAAGTACTGTATCTACCCTCTAACTACAGCAATTATTTAAGTTCTTGATCAACATTCAGAGATGTGTGAGGTGGTCACTTTCTGTCCAGTGAGTTAGAAGACTTGACCATCTGTAGTATCACTGAAAGTAACTGGGGAATGGAGACTGACATTCTATACAGCCAAGGCCTCTTAGTCAGAGGATTTGTTTGGCCTTGGTTATAACTTGAGTATTGATTCATAGCTTCTGGATTTTTGAGTGCCTAATAGTAAGTATGCATTTTTTGCTTTACTTTCAGGAAAAGCTAATTCAAATGGCCTACTTCTGGTGGTCACAAAGCTCCCCCAAAAGGCAGTACCTACAGCTCCAATATCCCTGAAGTTATCCAGTGGGTGGGAAGTTTACTGCTTTGTCAAGGCTGAAGCAGTTAAGTGGTTCCTTGCTGACGTGTCTCGTATTACAGCTGTAGACTCGCCAGATTATGGTACAATGCTTGATTCTTTGTATATGTTACTTATGATGCCCCTTTGTATGTTATATGCTTTGTGTATATTCTTAGTTATACTGTCTTTCATAAGGAGTGTGATTTATGTACCTTCTTAGTTAACTCAAACGTTTATATCTGTGTTCAACAACATGTTTTTTATTTGCAGTGTACTACTGTAGTGGAATTGTTTACTGAATAAAACCTTGATTCTGGTTACACCGGGTTTACTTCAATTTATTCAGTAAAACAATTCAATCGCCATGGAACGGCTTCTACGCCCTCCTCGGTTCGAGGTGGACCCTGACTCTGCCCAGGCCGCCAAGGAGTGGACACACTGGCTGAGGACATTTACAAACTTCGTTCAAGCAGTGCAGCTGACTACCCTTACGCTTGACAAACTGGTTCTTCTCACTAACTATGTGGCTCCTAATGTGTATGACTTTATTTCTAAGTGTGAGACTTATGAGAAGGCTGAAGAGGTTCTGACATCTTTGTACGTGAAACCAAAGAATGAAATATTTGCTAGACATTTACTTGCCACTCGCAGGCAAAACTCAGGTGAGTCCCTGGATCAGTTCCTGCAGGCACTGAAGCTACTTGCTAAGGACTGCCAATTCAAAAGTGTAACTGCGGAGGAAGCGTGTGACAGTTATGTTCGAGATGCCTTCATTAATGGTTTGGTCTCGTGTGCAATACGCCAGCGTCTGTTGGAGAATAGGACACTGAACCTAAATACTGCTTATGAACAGGCCCGCACTCTGGAAATGGCCCAGAAGCATTCAGCCTCCTACTCTTCAGCAGAACCTGTCAATGCTGCTGTGTCAGCAGTGAGTCGAGAGGAGGAATCATCTAGTGCTGAAAATAACAGTGAGTCTGTTTCTGCTTCTACTTCTGGTGCTCGATGTTTTTTTTGTGGGAACAGCCGGCATCCCCGGACTCAGTGTCCTGCTAAAGACGCAGTGTGTTTGAAATGTAAGAAGCAAGGGCATTATGCTAGGGTGTGCCGCTCTGTGAAACAGGTGAGTGGCTCTTCTAGCCCAAAACATTCCGCAGCAATGCTAGCTTCAATAGTGGGGGCCTCCCCTAAGTGTCTTGAAAAATCCATAACACCTCTCAAGCTTAATGGTAGCTCTGTCAGTGCCCTTATTGATACTGGGAGTTCAGATAGCTTTGTGCGTCATGATGTAGTGGACCTAAACAAACTAACTATGTCTCCAGAGCATAGAAAAGTCTATGGCTGATGAATCCCTGTCCTCAAACATCTTAGGTCTGTGCACTGTGGACTTGGAGTTGCAAGGAGAGACTTATCACGGTGTTGAACTCAAGGTGTTACAAAGCTTATGTAGTGATGTGATACTAGGGCATGACTTCCTGAGGAAACATTCTGGTCTGGAAATGGATTTTGGAGGAGAAAAACCTCCCTTGAAGATATGTTCACTAGGTGTTGTTAAGGTGACCCCTCCTTTCCTTTTCAAGAACCTGACACCAGATTGGAAACCAGTGGCTAATAAGTCAAGATTATGCTCCTTGAGTGACAAGAAGTTCATTGAAGCCGAGACTGAGCGTATGATGTCGGAAGGAATAATAAGGCCTAGTAATTCTCCTTGGAGGGCTCAAGTGCTGGTGACATCAGGGGAGAATCAGAAAAGAAGGATGGTTGTAGATTACTTTCGTACCATAAACAGGTTCACTGAGCTTGATGCCTACCCCCTGCCAAATATCGACGAGATGGTGAACAACATTGCACGGTACAAGGTGTTCAGTACCTTAGATCTGAAAAGTGCTTACCATCAGGTTGCAATAAGAGAAGGAGAGAGACTGTACACTGCATTTGAAGCTGGGGGCAAACTTTAGGAGTTCAGTCGCATTCCATTTGGAGTGAAAAATGGAGTAGCAGCTTTTCAACGTGTGCTTGACGAAATCCTTAAGAAAGAAAAAGTAAGTGGTACTTTTGCTTATGTTGACAATGTTACTGTGTGTGGTGAGACAGAGGAGGAGCATGACCAGAATTTACGGAGGTTTTTGAAGGTGGCTGAGGAGTACAATCTCACTCTAAACCACAACAAGTGTGACTTCAAAGTCAGATCCATTAAATTACTTGGGTATTCAGTAACGGATGGGGAAATCAAACCCGATCCGGAACGCTTGCAACCACTGTGGAATCTTTCACCCCCTAAAGATGCAGCTTCTCTTCGCATGACCATGGGATTGCTTGCACATTACTCGAGATGGATACCAAAATTTTCAGAGAAAATCCACCCTCTCACACAAGCCAATGGTTTTCCTTTGTCCACTGAAGCACTGCTAGCTCTCGGGAACTTGAAGAAAGACATTGCTAGTGCGGTGGTAATGGCCATTGATCCCTCCTCTCTTTTCACTGTGGAAACGGACGCCTCTGATCATGCGATAGCAGCTACTCTGACACAGAATGATCGCCCAGTGGCTTTCTTTTCCCGCACTCTCACTCGCAGTGAACAAGGACATTCCTCAGTGGAAAAGGAAGCTTATGCCATAGTGGAGGCATTGAGGAAGTGGAGACACTACTTAATTGGACACCACTTCAAGCTCATCACTGACCAATGTAGTGTAAAGTTTATGTTTGACTCTAAATCAAACAGTAAAATGAAGAATGACAAAATAGCAAGGTGGCGAGTTGAACTCTCATGTTTTCACTATGACATAGTATACTGTCCAGGAACAGAAAACATACCAGCTGATGCTCTCTCCCGCATCTGTGGTGCCACTACTTCTGATAAACTCTGAGAACTTCATGAAATTCTATGTCGCCCTGGGATATCTCGCATGATGCATTTTGTACGGGGGCGGAATCTACCTTACTCAGTAGAAGTAGTGAGGAAAATTACCACCGCTTGCCAAGTGTGTTTAGAACTCAAACCTCGATTCATCAAATCCTCAGGACAACTGATCAAAGCAACCCTGCCTTTCGAGAGGTTGAACTTAGATTTCAAAGGCCCAGTTCCCTCTCAATCTAGAAACAAGTACCTCCTCACTGTTGTGGATGAATTTTCAAGGTTCCCGTTTGTTTTCCCTTGTGCAGATATGACCACTAGAACTGTCATCAGTTGTTTGGTGCAACTTTTTGCTTTGTTTGGCATGCCAGCGTACATCCACACTGACAGGGGTGCATGTTTTATGTCTGAAGAGCTGAAGGATTTCCTGATGAAGAAAGGTGTTGCTACCAGTCGCACTACACCTTATAACCCTAAAGGGAATGGTCAGGCTGAAAAATATAACGGAGTTATATGGAAATTATATGGAAAACTCTGACATTAGCCCTTAAGACAAGGAACCTTGATGTGTCTCAGTGGGAAACTGTTCTCCCAGATGCTCTCCATTGTATACGCTCCTTGTTGTGCACTTCCACGAACTGTACACCTCATGAGTGTCTTTTCCTGCATAGTAGAAGGTCCACCACTGGCCAATCGTTGCCTACTTGGCTCATTCAAGGAGGGCCTGCTCTCCTGAGACGCCATGTAAGATACAGCAAGAACGACCCCTGTAGAGGCGAACCCCGAGTATGCTCATGTGAAGCTTCCAGATGGTAGGGTGACTACGGTTTCATTAAGACATCTTGCTCCTATGGCTAGTGACAACCGTGAAAGTACAGATGCTGGGGGTCCTGTATCTCAGTCCGAGGTTCCTGAGGAATTGTCAGTTGCAAATGCTCCTCAGGAGATTGCACGCGGTCTCTCCCATGTGGATATTGCTTCTCAGCATGACACTCTTCAGGAATCCTGTACAGTCCCTCAACAGGTAGCCTCACCTCCTCCACTTCAAAGGTCAGAGAGAGTGAGGCAACCTCCAAAGTACCTTCAGGATTACTCCAAGTGAACTTAACTGAGAAGGGAAGAATGTGGTAAAAATAAACCTGTTTCATATTAGTGGTCTCTATAGCTTTTGTTACTTTTGTGATTCCTTGCTGATGTGTCTCGTATTACAGCTGTAGACTCGCCAGATTATGGTACAATGCTTGATTCTTTGTATATGTTACTTATGATGCCCCTTTGTATGTTATATGCTTTGTGTATATTCTTGGTTATACTGTCTTTCATAAGGAGTGTGATTTATGTACCTTCTTAGTTAACTCAAGTGTTTATTTATGTTTATGTCTGTGTTCAACAACGTGTTTTTTATTTGCAGTGTACTACTGTAGTGGAATTGTTTACTGAATAAAACCTTGATTCTGGTTACACCGGGTTTACTTCACTGCCTTTTGGGGGAGCTTTGTGACAAGACAAACTACCACTGCCAAAAGACATCCTCTTCCAGTTTGATCAAAGCTGATAAAGTGATCCAGTTAATATAACAGGACCGAAGCACACTTTGACCCAGTCCTGTTAAGTACAGCAGAGGCAGTCTAGTAATCCTGTGAAATATAGCTTTGGAGTTTGTATTAAGAAAATCAGAATATGATTGCCTTATCATCGGCTACCATAAAATTCAGTTGTGTATATCAAACAAGCTACCTGTGTATACTGACTGATTGAGAAAAATAAACTAAACTAAAAATAATCTTAGATTAGCTTCATTTTAGCCCTAAATCTATAAAATAAAAATGTAAATAAAAAGTGATGGCATGTCTTTGAACTCATTTAAAAGTTCAAGTGTTTGAAGCTTCTTCAATGATGATGAGACCTCCCCCTAGCAAACTGTAAATTATATTAATTATGATGAGGAACCGGGAAAACTAACAAAAACAACCGTCTCTTCCCAGAGGTCCTTGACAGAACTGCTTCACCCATTCACTGCTACATATCTTGCACACACAATCTTCATACTTACCTGCTTAGTGCAGTACTAAGCAAGCCAGATTACTTTGGTACCAAACATGCATTCAATTGTCAGATACACAACACTTGTTCTAAGCAGGAATCATAAAATACAATACTTTACTTTAAAAATTTCATCCTTCTGCACTAAGACATTGTTAGAAATCTCTTGCAAATTAATGATGACACCTTAGTCAGCTTACTAGCTAGCAGTCATATGCAGAATTTGAAAAGCACATTCAAAGCCCAAACAAATCCTTTCACTCTTACAAAGAAAGCTGTTATTGTCTTGCGATGAGTAATATTTGTTTTCTAAGTACGTACTGTACGGTCAATCGGCAATACACTGAAGCTAGAGACTGACATTATAATAGTCTGGCACAGTTCTCATGCTACAACCAATAATAAAAGGTACTAACCTCTACTTCCTGGTTTTGCATTAAATAAAAAATATTTATTACTAATTATACATCATAGCTTTCGTTAAAATTTAGAACATATTTAAATTCACAACTGATCAACAAAATGACTATTTTTGCACAAATACCTTTATACTACTTCAGACTCCAAGGTCAAGCCTGTATGCAAACTTCAATTGTATTTAAATTTCAGATCTTAAAAAACTGCAATAAACTATATTTAATGTAACATCACAGATTAATGGCAATAATTTAAAAGCCAATACTTACGCATTATTGTTGGCATTGGACTTCTTGCCAGCTTTGAGTCTTCCCAGTTTCATGGAAACTGAACCAGGAGCACATTTCAAGATGGCTGCTGCCTGTTCTTGCGTGGCATTTCTCAAATCTTTGTCGTTGACTTCCAGGATCTGGTCTCCTTGCATAAGGCGCCCATCACTTTCTGCTACTCCACCTGGCACCTGGGAAAAAATGAAAATTTTTTTTTTAGTTCAACCAAAATATAACTTGCTGGAACTTATTACAGAGTTCTCCCTCTCTCTGTAATGACCTTCTTTTACTGTATTACAATGACGTAAAATATTGTACTTGGCGAGGCACAGCAAATTTCAAGGCTTGTTAAAACTGAACTCACCACATCGGATATAAAAACGCCTGGTCCGTTCTTCCTGCCCACGATTGACAGGCCGAGACCTTTACCAGATTTTTTTGTAAGCTGGACGGTGATCACATCATAGAGATCTTCTTCTTTTTGTGTTCCTTCCTCACGATATACCACCATCTTCACCTGGAACAAGGATGATTATGTCATTGGAAAGCTTGGTAGATTTTCTTAGGAACAATGAAGATAGAGGTCTCTAATCAATATCACAGTACATATACACAATGTATGTACAAAATAGGCATCTTGTTGTACTAGAAACAAGGCTAGAGAGAAAGAGGGCATATTTTGAATACTGAATCTAAGAGACTGCAGGTAATAAAAGCAAAACTTATTGAGTGGGCTTTTACACTGAAATTTTCTTTATCTGTAATATTCAGTTAAAAGGTGTTCAAATTGCAGTTTGCCATCTTCTTAAAGAATTTAAGCGAGCCATAATAATTACTTATGTCAAAGCACTGTTGTACAATAAATAGGAGAACTGAATAAATAAACTTAAAAAATTACTGTTGATTAATCAAGTTTTTGAGGTTAGAATGCAATGAGGGAGCTTCAGTTTTGTTCTAAAGGTAAACAACTATACAAACCTATATTAAGGATTTCTGCATTTTGGCTAAATGCAAAGCTCTTGGATAACCTGTACAGTTTTCCAAAAATTATGTCAGTATCTGAACAGTCTTCCAAAATTAGTTCAGTGTATCTGTATCAATATCCAAGAGCATGTATGTAATGCATTTCAGGCTCTGTAAGAGGGGGCTGCCTTATACCCACCTCTGCTGCCAATAATATTTAGTAAAACATAAGGCCTCGGAGATTCTAAGTTTTGCCATTCTCAAAGCTTAATTTTATCAATGCTACAACTACCTTTCATTATTACCAAATTTTTGTAAATAATAACCAGGCATACTGGGTAAATTCTGCAAAGAAATTGACGTGGTGCCTCCACAAAGAATGATTATTCCAAGGTACTGCACAGGACTTGTTTACCTTTGTATTTTTCTAATGCTACAGTAATTCCCACTGATGTTGTACTCAGGCTTTTAGTATAGTATATTTACCAGTATTAAAATAATACAAGCTAGATCAACAAGTATTCTTTACGTAAAGCATAAATTTCATACTGCAATACATACACAATGACACCGTATTTCTAAAGCAAAAGGGATTACTGATATTGTGATACGTAACTGTACGATAGAAAAAAAGCATACAGTATAAACATCATCACTACTATGGTGTAAGCACCCGTATACAAAGTTACCTTTTCTCCATCCTGTTAGAGTAAGGTACATTCAAAGAAAAAATAAAAAAGGAAGGCTGTGGTCATTGAAAAGGTGTTATATGATCATGATAAGCTGCATTTATGATCATCAATATGTTAAATTAAGTTACAGTGCTACTGTGTTATACAGGATATCTTTTCTATAAGATTTATGCAAGTATGCAGTTTTGTGGCAGACTTGTTTTTTTTTCAGTCTTAATTACAATAGTACAATTATTCAAATAGTACAGTTATTCAAAGTATTGAATGTGCTATCAACATTACGAATTAAACTAAATTACTCCTGCAAACAAAGTAAGGGAAAGACAGAAAGTAGAGACTGAATTAGAAATAAATATACTGTGTATATCCCATATATAATTGCAATAATACATACATAATTCACACACAAACTTTGCATTCATTAAAGCTCTGAAAATGAATCTGACCTTTCAACACATTAGTATCAAGACTTTCTGAATGAATAAAGTACCTTCAGAAAACAAGTAGGTCACCGTACCTTTGAAGGAGTCTGTCGTAAGACACTAAGGGCCTTTTGGTGAGTGATTTCTCTGAAGTTCTCATTATTTACGTTCAGAATCTGGTCCCCTGGCTTAAGTCTTCCATCCTTTGCCGCGGCACCGTCAGGATACACTTCGTGAATAATAATAGCACCCTAGGAACGAAGACGGATACAAACATTACAAAATGTACAATGTATGTGATCTGCTTAAAATTAACAGCATATTTATGATCTGGTTAATTGCATGTAATTTATCACAGAATTTATATGTATTGTGTTTATGAAATTGAATTGAATTAGAAAACACTGTAACCAACTTCAAAACCTATTACAAAAACATAGCACCTCAAATTTACGGACGCTTTGGGAGCCTCTCCTTTCTGATAGGGTCTTTTTACTTAAGAATTTGTTACCCATGCCATAGCCTGCACAGGAATATTTTCTAGATATCTGGTAGCCACCAGCAATTCCACATAATTCCTAACCTAAACAAACGGTGCACTTTTTACATTCAATTTAAGAGATACTATATAGAAAAATGAATTACGTACATGTAAGATGGTAGCACAGGAGAAAATAATCATAATCTATGGCAGCTGATAAATAACAAAGTCCTCTTATATACAGTATAAGCAAACATATATTCTGCCGTGTTTCATAGAACACTTCTAACCAGTCATATTTCCTAAAGCAGTCAATGTAATGTTGTGACATGAAAAGTTAGACAAGCACTATGTGAGTAAATGACTAAAATTAAAGAACCACATATGTATTAAATTGTAAAAGTGGGGAAAGCAATGGTATCTGTGTAAAGGTTATTTTGCTATTTTTACTCAAAGTTTATAGTTTATTCATTGCATACAGATTTACTGTTGATGAACATGTGCAAATTACTAGTAAATCTTTATGCACTTCAATTTTAATAGCGTTATTTATAATTTAAAAAGATCCTGAGAAATTTGAGAATTAGCAAATGATTAACTAAAAGCATAAAACAAAGCACACACTCCCACACAAAGAAAGTTTAATCAGTGCTAAACTAAATCATATAACTCTGCTTTACATAAACAATGTAAGCTGCTGGAATCTTAGAAAATAAAATGACAAAAATCAAAGGCGTCAAGTAAGATACCACTCATAAACAAGGAGTTTCATGCTATTTTATTCTAGCAAATATGTAATTAATTAAGCTATGACAAATTTAGTTCACTAAAAATTTTAGCTTAACCAAGACCCAGCTAAAACTGTTCAACTTTTACAGGGCTAACCTGAAAGGATTGCTCTAATAAAAATAAGTTTCATAAAATCTTCAAGATTAGACTGAATATTGAGAAATCTGGCTAACAATTCATAACTGGATTTGTGTCCCATACTCAACACTTTCTCCTAAGTTAAATTAGTACATTTATACAAAATATCTTCATTATTCTTCATAATGGACTCAGGAATGTTACATTTGTTTACAGGATCCAATAAGATCTTTGATTTATTGCCTGAAAAATATATTTTACCTGGATGTCAAGTGATGCTGACAGTAACTGCTTAATTAGGGTTTGGGTGGACCAATGTAAAAAGACGGTTCGACCAAATTTACTAGCACCATAACTAAGACCACAATTATTTCATAACTATCAAGTGATTACAGAGTGAAATTACATCATATCTATCGGAAGAAAAGCATTTTGGTTGACAAATTAGCAGAACTGTAGCATTCCAAAACATTACTATGAACTTTTAAAGTGTTCAATAAGACTAAACTTTATCCGACTACTCCACAAGCACAACTACTGAACAACTACAGAGCCTGCTTTGTCTCTCAAAATGATTATGCCTTAAGCAGATGATCCTCACTAATATGAAGGATTTTTTATAGCCCATGAGTTGCAGATATTGTCAATGTGGTACTACTAGAATGTGGCATTGACAGATTTTATGAAGAGGCTATGACTTGTAATGAAATGCTAACTGTCTTTTTAAATTCTGAATGTGAGGTGGAATCATTAAAGATATCGACTGACTTTCAGAATTCAGCAAAATGAAACATTTTTTTTTAACTCAGATTACTTATGCACAAGAGTAAATTTAATTGCTATTATGAAATTATCTTCAATCTTGTTTGGCAAAATGCCACAATCCTAACAAGCCCCAAATCAAGACAAATGAAGAGAGTTCACATTTCACAGAACAGCCAAAAAGACAAATTCAGCAATGCCTAGAAGTGAAGTACTACTGTATGCACCTAAGCGCAGACACTGTACATCATGCAGAGCTTCTAATTTGTTTTTCCACAATATTCAAACGCCTTAAAAAAATGCGTGCTGCTGAAATGCGAATGGAAGGAAGGATTGTATTACAGTACACCTGTACAAGAGATGTAATGAGAATGTTTTGAATTGAAGCAATGTAATATCCGGCTGAATATGCCACTGTATCACTTGTGTTGATATGTAAGTCAAGGTCAGTCCCATATCATTGAACAGCATTGAGAATGTGTATTGGTGAGAGCTGGGATGACTTGAGTCACAAGTAGGAATTAAAAACCACAGACCTTACAATGCCAGCTTAGCAGTACGTAATCTTAACAGTGAACCATGTTGGTTCACTTTATGATGTTGACTTGATACAACAGCATAGAATCTACAACAAAGATCTTATCTCCATTGTGTATATGCAGCATACTTAATAATACTAAGTCTAAGCTAAACTTGCACTGCTTAATTGAATCTTTTATGAACTTACAGATTATTAATCTCATACTGTACGTAGTATTGTGAACCTATTTTGATCCACATAACTATTAAAGGTAAGATACAAGGCTACCTTATCTTCCTGCCTGAACTCAATATAGCTGCCTGTACTCTTGTATATATGAATGTATGAAAGTTCAATAAATATTGTTTTCAAGGCACATAAGATTTAGGAGGAAGCACATTAATAACATTTGGAATAAAAAAAATTAAACCAATATAAAGGCTTTGACTAACGTGATATTCTTAAATACAGGAATGCATCGAGATTGGATACTTCCTCATACACAAGTTCCTAACACCCATGTCAAGAAATTACATAATTAAAGAACTTTTGAATCTGACCTGTGAGGAGTTCTTTGAGTTTTATTTAAAAAAAAATTAAAAAACAGGAACTTATTGTTAAATGAGTGGCATTTTGCTTGAGAGCACCTTAATAATAGATAAAAAAAACTTGATGCTCCGTGAAAATACATGAAACCTGCAATTAGCTGACGTTAAGAGTTGGTACACATACACAACGCTTGAAAATAAATAAAAACAAATAATAAATAACAAAAATACACAAGAACACAAATAAAATTATTGACAGATGGAAGCCAGACAGACATTTTTCAGCTCAAAATGGTACTACTTACCCTCTGTTTTTGGCGATTTCATGAAAAGCGAAAAGTGAGAAGGAGGTTACTATCAGTGCATGAAAATCCTTATTCATTATTTCAACAAAGTCTTTAAATCTAGTTAATGTATCTTAGTGCAGTCAAACAAAATGGTGTATGCTGCATTGCAATTAATAGGTGCACAACAGCTGGAACTTTTTTTGTCTCTAGTGGAACCATTCAGTACCATCACATTCCACTTACGTTAATGAGCCAAAATATTATATCAACAACAATCTAACAAATTTTTTATGGTATTAATATAGGTGAGGAATAAGGATAATAAAAAAACTAAGTAGTTAAGAATTAAAATATCAACAAAGTTTTGAATTATTTAAAAATCTCGTTAAACTTCCAAGTAAAACTTTTCTTTAATCTCATAAATATAGGGTACCCTCATTTCTATCAATGACATGGGTTACCTGTTTCAGACACTCGACAATTGATAATAAAAAGAGTAGGTAGTTTTTTCAATTCATCAGCTAATGTAAGGACCTTTGAAAATATCTTCCATCAGTTTGAAGTGGCCTGTACTACAACTTGGCTCTCTTCTGATAGTGGCAATCAAAGTGTCTTTTGACACTTGACTTCTGTTGGCTTGTTTAATGAGCTTGAATTTTCTTCTTTCAGAAAAATTATCAAGTTTACTCTTATCTTTTACTTTTTGAGCCTCAACACTGTGGACTACAGCAACAAGTTACCTGGTCTCAATCGCTTCTATAATTTCATTCAAAAAACATTTCCTAAATCGATAAAAACAACATAAATATTGACTTACCAGTAGTGTGTCAGAACCACCGACAATGGACAGACCTAATCCCATCTTCTCCTTGACTATTTCTATGGTGGTCTCTCGACCAGGCCTAATCTCAGCTGTTGCTGGATCCTGCAATGATTTAAGCATATGTAAATTATCTCATTGTAAAAAAATAAAATTTCAAGCATTTAATAATGCATCCAAAGCATTGTCTCTTGGAGTCTGCAGAACCACCATTAATGACAGTGCTTTTATATAAAAAAAATAACTCAATTCATAATCCTATTAAACTCTGACAATGCCTTACTTAAATACATGGTTGTAATGTCAAAAATGGTGTGAAACATTTTTAATACACAACCAGCATTTATCAAACATTTATCAAGCATTTTTATATACAAAATATTCCGGCGAAAAGTACTTTAGCAAACGCCGTCCTTACAATACTGATTACGACTTACAGCACTTGCTAAGGAGAGCCCAGCATCACTGTACAATCCCTCAAGACTAACTCATTAAGGCTGCAAGCAGTGAACAGAATCTTCTCTCTCTTGGGACCCAAGATGAGATTTTTTAAAATATGATTAGTCCCTGCACTGTACTGGTGTATCACATTACAGATCCTCAAAGGAATAGGAACTGTAATTAAACATATGTATGCATTCCACTTACGTTAAGATTCTGGGAAACACCAAACACACAGCTTTAAATATATCTTAACTTATGGGCAAGAGTTAAATTTTGGTGGGGAATCTGAAACAGTGCAAAAGACAATCTCTTGACAATAACAGATTGCATATAAAAAAAAACAGATGTGCAACTGAAACATGTCGTAGGCAAATTACATCAGTAAATTTAGCTTTCAAAATAATACCAGAGCTAGCTACTTGTGGAGAGGCCATTTGTAAAATGAAAAACTGTCAGCACATATGTGCTGTATCACAATTCTTTGTGAATATTCACACGGATACACTTGAAATTCATTAAAACTGAAAATCCATTCAATCTGTTACACTTTTTGTATAAGGTTTTGAAGAAGAAGAGAAGAGAAAGAGAGAGAGATTGATTGTTTTAAGTACCGTATTTCGGTTTTTCTAAAGGGAAGCTTCAAATATATCAGTGATAACACCCAACAAACACTGCACTTTCCTTCACTTACAATATTTAGTTTATCATTACCCAATTCGATTATAAATTGTGATGTTTTTACTTTTTACTTATATTTTAAAAGTATCATGAAGATGATCAGCACACTACTTTATATATAATTGGCAATTCACAGATCACTCCATAACCCTAGAATTGTGATAGCAGCTTTCTTTTAAAAATGGCTCCAATTTGAAATAATACCTTTCAATGTTTAATTAAAAGTTGACAGCCAAGTGGAAAATGCTTCTTTGGTTGGTATTTTGTGCATTTCCTTTCTCAATATGTGTAGGAAAATATGTCAAACCAAAATGGTAATATACATCACACCTTTTTCCAAAATTTGTACACCTAAAAACAAAATGCATGATGATCCTAAACATTAGGCTATATAACACCGCATATTTATGGAATGCCAAAATAACCCTGCATAATTCAATCGTCATTCAATTAACCTAATGAGTGACTTAAAATTCCTACACAGTAAATGGCTAGATGTTTTAAAATGTGATTACAAAATGAATACTACAAACTATCATTTACAGAACAGAAGTTGTGTTAACTCAAAATGTTTGTCTTATGTTTTCTTGGTAAATAGTATCTAGAAATTGGGATAGGAAATTAAATTAGTAATTTACACAATTCTTATTATTATTTGCATAATTGGTAAGATTAATTCCTTAATTATCTACCTGTAATATGTCCCTCCCAATCCTTGGCAACATCAATGTTCTTCAACTTTTAAGTTAACGACATCAAAGGTAAAATATGTCTGATTTAAATTATCTTGTACTGTAGTCAAATAGTACAGTACTTAAAGCAGTGACATGTACGCTCACTACGCACACTGGTTGGCCATTACTATACTTAGCAATGGTTGCTTTTGCACAGCTCCTGATGCAGCTGATCAGGCATGCTTCGTGCCAGAGGGCACAATGCGCAAACAAAATATTCTTAAGCGATCAAGAAATGCTTTGTGCTTGCTAGATACAATAGCCTATATGTTATTCAAATTCCCAAATTTCCTTCCTGCAATATACAGCAATTAACTATTATTTGATGGGACACCTGAGAAAACTTATTAAATCTTTCAATGTCCTAAACAGTTTGAAATGTCTCTTAGGACATTCAGCATTTGGAGCAATTTACAAGTTATCAAATTCATTCAAGGTTGAAAAAAAGATTAATTCGTACTTCAACCTGTGAACTGGTTTTATTTTCAATAAAAAAATTACAATGTATAAACATACCTATTAGACAAAAAAAACTAAAATCTATAACATAAATCTTAGTTTCTTTGTGTGATAGGAACAAAAATAACATCTAGTCTGAGAAGGACAAGTTTTCTGACCACCAAATAAAGTTAAATAATGAGAATTTGGGAATTTGATCGATAGTACCCCATGTTACCTACCGCCGGTGGCTCCGCCTTCTATAAACGAAAGTAAAAAGGATTAACAAATCATGCGATTTCGTGGTCCAACATAAAAAATAAATTAATGCATAACCATGCACTATTCTCTGTAGTTTTATCACAAAAATTACAACATAAACAGAAAAACAAAAACTAAATACACAAAGAACTCGTGTTACAAATTAATAAGAGTTAATCATTCACTTTGATCTGTTTAAAATAGAATTCAAGCCCCCTTTGTCAGAACTTACTTCAACAAAATTTACCTCATACAATCCATCCCTAATAAAGGTAGGACTTACACAATCTTTACATGCAAAACAATAAAGGGGGGAAAACAGTTTCATTTAGATTTCCAGAAAGAGATAGTCATTCTTAATAGCTTAATCCTAAACAGGTGCTTCATATTAAACAAATCTGCAATATTCAATGCCTATGACTTTTCCTGCTGAATTCATTGGTAGTCATTTTCTGGGCTCAGCTCGTGTCGGCCTATGAAAAGTATCCTTAATATCATTCTTTCTAGGTAAAATTAGCCTAAAATTACCAGAGAAAAACAAAATTAAGAAAATGTCAGTAAAACTGACTCGCTCACTCTTAAAAAGAAGTGTCGGTATGATAAAGGGGCGAGTGTGGAACACTACCACGAGCCAAACACCAATTAGAACTTCCTATCAGAATCCCCCCAAGAGAGAGCTGATACCAACGGGCGATGCAGCCTCTACTACTACTACTAGAGGACGCCACGGACAGCAGCGCCCCTAGCGGTCATCCTTATTTTTTAGCACCAGCGACAAGTCGCCATTTTCTTGTGCTCGTGCTTTATTGGATTTTATCCATACTATCTACGATGGAACGCTCTGCAATTGCCACGGCTAAGTTAAGTAACTCATAAGTAACATTTTACCTTAGTTTTATCTTCCGGGTACCAGTATTTTCCTCTTAATAGGTCATATACGGTTCCCCGGTTGTCTCGTGGCGGCCATGCCGCCTCGTAAGAATTCCCGGTCCTCCATACTGGGACTTCTTATACTTATGGGCTTACTTTATCACATTCATTGTTTTACATCGAGTTTTAGCTAGTTCAGCCCTCCTACCATTCTCTTAGCTTGGTATTTAGGGCTATTATTATTTTCCGGCCCAGCATCCCGGCTCTTGCTCTACATCGGCTATCGCTGGCTCCGAGTAGGCTCCTGTTTCTTGGAACAGTCTGCCTCCTCCTGGGCTTCTTTCTCTTTTACTAAAAGTGTCTCTTCCACCTTTCGATGTATATTTATTTATTTATTTAGGGTGTTAGGCTAGCCTAGGTGCTTGTTCCATGTATTGGTACAGCTTGGTTCACGTGGCCCTTCCACGGTTGTGTTGCTCGCGGCCTAGGCCACTTGCGGTCACGTGTTCCATAGCACCTTACCCTGCCCCTTCCCTCCCTCTCTGATATAGGGAGGAGCTGGGGGACCCCTTGGTTGTTATGACAACCTCATCGCCTTCTCTCACACTTTCGGAGGTGACCAGGGGTCCTCCCAGCGGGGGGTATAGGGCGACCACTATGAGGTACCGGGTCTCCATGCGGGTAGTTGGTGAGGCGGGGAGGAGTAGGCCATCCCTCCCCCCTTTTCTCGCTCCCGCCGTGTTTCGCCGAGACCTTCCTCCCCCCCTCCCCAGTTGCTCAGCCACCTCCCTTACGACACGAAAGGAGCCTTCCGTCGCAGCCGGGGCACCTTTGGTTATAGGTTTCTGGCTCCGCTAGCGGGCACGGTGGGTACTACGAGTGGTCGGTTGCTTGCCTACTATATCCTTATTTATCTCTCCCCCGCTACCGGAAGGGAGCTTACCCCTTACCTACGCACTCTTCTAGTAGACGGGCGGAGAGAAGTTGTTTTATTTTCGTTATTTTAAGGATATATACCCTAATTATACAATATTTTACAATGATTTGTGTGTTATTATTATTATTTTATCAACCATCCCCGCCATTTTCTGTCGTGGTTTCCATTACCACCACTCCTAGTTGGTTGATTCTTGTGCTTCCGCCATCGGCGGAGCCATAGCCTATATACCAACCTAGTTACCACACGTATTTTGGCGGGGCTCTGGTTTTATCTAACTTTATCGCTCCGGCACCAGCGGAGCATATGTTAGGCTGTAAGTGTTTACTTGGTACTCATGTACTTTTTCACTTACAGGCTACCAACTGCCAGGTCCCAGCCTGTAACGCGACGCTTTACGACCCCTGTGGACATGATGAGTGCAGGTCTCACGCCCCTTGTGCCACATCGTTCAACGAGACGATTGTCTGGCACCCTGAAGCCTGCGCCATATGCTACGACCTGATCGGTCAGCTGGGAGATGGGGTAAGTCCATTATAGGCTTACTTATGGTTTTACTAACAACTTCTAGTCGTAAGTTTGTTAACCCCGTTCCACAATTGGCAGCTAATCTCACCTTTCTTTCAGGCTACCGGTGTGAGGGAAGTCGCCCTCGCCACCCTGAAAGCGTGGGTGGGCGGCTTTGGGAAGAACGCCGCCAAGGGCCAGCCCTACATTTTGGACAAAAAGCTGGCCGTCCAGATCTTCCCCGCGGGCAAGTCGACGGGTTACGTCGACCCCTTGTCCGCTGCCCCACTGATAGCCTCCATCCAGCAAGAACTCCAGCAATCGTTTGGGGTCGTAGCCTCCCAGGAGTCGGTCCCGGACGTCGCTGCCCTGGACCTTAACCTTGAGCCCATGGCGGTAGGTGGGGAGGATTTGTTGGTTGAGGTAGGTATGTCGGGCGCCCAAGGTCTTCCTGGGCGCTCCTGGATCTTCTCCTGTCCCCTCTTCTTCCGCTTCTTTCCAAGGCTTTGCGGGATCCGAGATCCCTATTCGCCCTCCCGCTCTCTCTGTACCTCCTAAGGAGAAGGGAAAGAGAGAACCGAAGACCTTATCTAAGTCGACTTCTAGGAAGTCGTCTTCGTCTTCTTCGGCTAGGAAGTCGTCGACTTCCTATGCCGATGCGGTGAAGGCAAAGCCGGGCTCTTCCCAATCGAAGAGCTCCAGAAGCAAGGCTTCGAAGGAGAAGGCTCGCGCTCCCACCGAGTCACTGCCTTCTCCCGCCTCCTCTGCTTCCACTCCGGCTATGCCGGCAGGGGTAGCAAGCACCAGCACCTTCGATCCCTCTACTTTCTCAGCAGGGGTGATGGAACAGGTGGGCGTGCTAGTAGGCTCCCAGATCTCCGCACTGGGAACGCGGTTCGAGCAGATGTTTGCGCAATTATCAAACAGTCTGTCTCAATCTGGACAGTCAATCCAGGATCTCTCTAATAGAATGAGAGAGAATGAGGACCGAGTAGCTGGGCTAGCTCAGGCTCCTCCCCCAGTCTCCCCAGCATCTAACACGGGATTCTTCAACTTCCACCTTATGACTCCTTGCCAGCTTTCTCTATGGAGAACCCATGGAGAGTAGCTGCCTACGCTCCATTCAAGGACGGAATGATTTCTATCTCGGAGTGTGGAACTCGAAGGATTGAGGACTTCGAGTTCTACCCTCCGGGTCTGACGCAGCCTTTCATCGGTTATGCTAGGCTGACGCCAACGGCTCTGACGAGAGAAGACAAAATCTCTAAGGAGTCAGTTCTTTATAGTAGAGATCACGCCCAGCGGGAATGGGTTCACTGCCTTGAGGACTGGGAGTGTACTAACACTAAACTCCAGGCCTACAAGAGTCCCTTCACTATTTTCGCGACGGAAGAGGAGGTTTCTCTTCCGTTCGCCACGAAATTAGTGGAGAAGTCCCTTCAGGCAGTCCTCAAGGATGAGCCCATTCCACAGTTGAGGGAGGCGGAGTCTACTTCTCCGCTCTTCCCCGCCTTCGGAGAATTGTGGGAAAACTTGCCAGCTACATTCACGCTGGGTAAACTCAAGCCGGACTGCGCCATGGACCAGTTCGGTGAGAAATTACCTAGGCTGCCGGATTCCCTAATCCAGGCAGAGTTCGATGCGCGAACTAGGTTTGGCAGGTCCCTCAATTCCCTCATCATCACAGAAATGGCTGCCCTTTCCTACGCTACGGAACCGCTGTTCAAGATTCTGGCGAAATCTCAGTTTCAGACGGTTCTAACGGACGCTTTTGACTTCTTCCAGGCTAGGAGGAACTGCCGGAAGCATGTCCTACAAGAGTGCACAATCAGGCATGAGCCTAATAGACTCTTGGCTGCAAGCATGTGGGGAGCGGATCTCTTCCCAGAATCCGCAGTGAACGAGGTCCACCACGAAGCTGCTAGACTCAACCAGAGCCTTAGAGCTAGGTGGGGTATTTCCTCAAAGAGGAAACAGGAATCCGTTCCCACTGCTGGCAAGAAACCAAAGAAGGCTGGTAAGAGGTTCCAGCCATATAAGAAACTCCAGCAACAGCAGCAATTTGTGCAGGCAGTCCCAGTTACCCAACAGGGACAACCTTCCACCTCTAAGCAGAACCAACCTTTCCTCCTGGTGCCCCAGCAATCTCAACCATCCACTTCCTACGCTATCTCGCCGGCCTTCAACCCTGCTTATGAGGCTCAAGGCTACTCTCAACCGAGAGGTAGGGCGAGAGGTTACTTTCGTCAGCGTGGCGCAGGAAGGGGCACGAGGAGTAGACAGTTCAGAGGAGGGCGTGGTGGCCAACCCGCCCATCAGCAATGAGGCTCCCCAGGTAGGAGGGAGGCTGTTCCTCTTCCGCCACAGGTGGGGGTTCAGCAATTGGGCACAGAGCATAGTGTCCAAAGGATTAGGCTGGAGTTGGATCAAAGATCCTCCTCCAATCAAATCATTTCATCAGGTACCGTCAAAGGAATTGATAGATTACGCGGAAGAACTCCTTCAGAAAGGAGCTATTGCGAGAGTCAAACATCTAAAATTTCAAGGGCGCTTATTCAGCGTGCCAAAGAAAGGCTCAACAAAAAGAAGGGTAATCTTAGACTTGTCAAAGCTAAACTCTTTCATTCGCTGCGACAAGTTCAAGATGCTTACCCTCTCGCAAGTAAGGACCTTACTTCCGCGTGGAGCCGTCACATGCTCCATCGATCTTACAGACGCATACTATCATATCCCTATAGCCAGGCACTCCCGCCCATTCCTAGGATTCAGGCTAGGAAATCAGACATTCTCATTCAAAGTGATGCCCTTCGGTCTGAATGTAGCCCCCAGGGTATTCACAAAGATAGCAGAAGTGGTTGTACAACAATTGATAGCTCAGGGAATCATGGTAGCGGCATACCTCGACGATTGGTTGATCTGGGCACCAACAGTCGAGGAATGTCTCGAAGCTACCAAAAAGGTAGTTCACTTTCTGGAACATCTGGGGTTCCAGATAAACAAAACGAAATCCAGACTTACTCCGGAATCTCGTTTTCAGTGGCTAGGAATCCAATGGGATTTGTCTTCCCACAATCTATCAATTCCAGTGGCCAAACGGAAGGAAATAGCAAAATCTGTCAGGCAATTCCTCAAATGCAAACAAACGTCAAGAAGAAACCAGGAGAGAATCCTAGGGTCTCTTCAGTTTGCTTCGGTAACAGATATCCTTCTGAAAGCAAGGCTGAAAGATATAAATCGAATTTGGCGGTCAAAAGCAAACTCCAAATATCGAGACAAGTTGTCAGTAATTCCACAGATCCTTCGCAACCAACTACGGCCTTGGTCAAAAGTAAAGAACTTAGCCAAGAAAGTACCCCTTCAATATCCCCTCCCAGTGCTAACCATTCACACGGATGCATCCCTGTCCGGGTGGGGGGGATACTCTCAGTTCAAACAGGTTCAGGGGACTTGGTCAGTTCAATTTCGCCAGCTCCACATAAACGTGTTGGAAGCAATGGCAGTATTTCTTACTCTGAAGAGACTGCTTCCCCCGAAGAAGTCTCATCTAAGGCTAGTTTTGGACAGTGCAGTGGTAGTTCATTGCATCAACAGAGGAGGGTCCAAATCCAAACATGTGAACCATGTCATGATAGCCATCTTTGCATTAGCAAACAAACACAAATGGCATCTGTCTGCCACTCACCTGGCGGAGGTAGTAAATAATTGATAGCAGACGCTCTGTCCCGGTCAGTTCCTCTGGAATCAGAGTGGTCTCTGGACGTCGGGTCATTCCAGTGGGTAAGCCGGAGAGTCCCAGGTCTCCAAGTGGATCTCTTCGCCTCACAAGCGAACCACAAGCTCCCTTGCTATGTGGCCCCCAACCTGGACCCTCTGGCTTATGCCACGGACGCCCTGTCGTTAGATTGGAATCAGTGGAGGAGAATTTATGTTTTTCCTCCAGTGAATCTTCTCTTGAAAGTCCTAGACAAACTAAGGTCTTTCAAAGGGATAGTAGCTCTGATTGCACCGGACTGGCCCAAGAGCAACTGGTATCCTCTTCTCTTGGAATTGGGTCTCCGACCTCAACGGATCCCCAATCCCAAACTATCACAATCAGTACAAATGAGGACTGTGTTCGCTTCCTCAGGAACTCTCCAGACCCTAACTTTATGGACTTCATGAAGTTTGCGGCTAATAAAGATGCTGACATTGATCCACAGAATATTCTCTTCCTAGAATCAGATAAGAGAGAGTCAACCATTAGACAATATGACTCAGCTGTTAAAAAATTAGCATCTTTCTTGAGAGAATCGAACACTGCAACCATGACAGTTAATTTGGCTATATCCTTTTTCAGATCCTTATTTGAAAAAGGTTTAGCAGCTAGCACGATTACCACTCATAAATCGGCTTTGAAGAAAATCTTTCAAGTAGGTTTTCAGATAGATTTGACTGAATCTTATTTCACATCTATCCCTAAAGCCTGTGCTAGACTTAGACCTTCCCAGAGGCCTACTACAGTTTCATGGTTCTTAAATGACGTCCTCAAACTAGCTTCAGATACTGACAACTCATCTTGTACATTCATAATGCTCCTGAGGAAGACATTATTCTTATTAAGCCTAGCCTCAGGAGCTAGAATTTCAGAACTGTCGGCTCTATCCAGGGATGCGGGTCATGTGGAATTCCTCCCATCAGGAGAAGTTCTACTTGCTCCGGATCGTAGCTTTTTAGCCAAAAATGAAGATCCTCTTGCAAGGTGGGCCCCTTGGAAGGTTATCCCACTTCCACAGGATCCTTCTCTCTGCCCAGTATCAACTCTTAGAGCCTTTCTATCTCGTACTTCTTCTAGATCCTCAGGTGCTCTCTTCATGAGAGAAAAAGGTGGTACTTTATCAGTTAAAGGCATTAGACAGCAAATCCTTTACTTCATTAAACAAGCCAACCCTGAGTCATTCCCAAAAGCACATGATATCAGGGGAGTAGCCACCTCAATTAATTATTTCCAACATATGAACTTTGAGGATCTTAGAAAGTATACTGGATGGAAATCCCGACAGTCTTTAAACGGCATTATTTAAAGTCCTTGGAATCTTTAAAGTTTCAGCAGTAGCAGCGGGAAACATAGTTTCCCCTGATACTGTTTAGTAGTTGTAGTATAGATCCAGGTCTCCGTTCTACCTACATCAACCAACATGCCTCACCCTATCGTCAGGCTACTCAAACATCATAGCCTTAGCCGTTGTATCATATAGTGGATTGTCCCTTATTTTTTTGCTAGGGACATCCACATTTGTACTGATAATGTACTTCAGTGTACCTACCCTTATTTTTATGCTAGGGTAGGACACAATATGTTTGTATATATTCACCATTTTATGTTAATGATGAACTTCAGTCACAATGTGTTTGTATATATTTTGGAATATTTGTATTGATGATGGATTTCAGTGTACCTACCCTTATTTATGCTAGGGTAGGACACATGGGTGTATATATTTTATAATTTTGTATTTTGTTAAGTAAATCCCAATTTTTCCTTATTTTACATACATCTTTGTAATTTACTTTAATTACATTTCATTTAAGTACTTTAGAAGATTCCTAACATTTTTTATTATTTTTACTGTTAAAATAATTTAGTTTAAGTGCTTAATTTTGTATGCTGTAATTGATTTACTATATTATATCCATCATTTTAAATTGTTTTTCATTGTTCCCTTTTCCATCTTGTCTGTTTCTCTGGTACTCTTTCATAGGCCGACACGAGCTGAGCCCAGAAAAGGGATTTTGACGAAGGAAAAATCTATTTCTGGGTGATTGGCTCGTGTCGCCCTATGAAACCCCCCCTTTTTATAGTTTGTTTTCCCCCCCTTGCAGGACAAGATGTATTTAACTGTTTTAATTAAGGATGTCCGCTAGGGGCGCTGCTGTCCGTGGCGTCCTCTAGTAGTAGTAGTAGAGGCTGCATCGCCCGTTGGTATCAGCTCTCTCTTGGGGGGATTCTGATAGGAAGTTCTAATTGGTGTTTGGCTCGTGGTAGTGTTCCACACTCGCCCCTTTATCATACCGACACTTCTTTTTAAGAGTGAGCGAGTCAGTTTTACTGACATTTTCTTAATTTTGTTTTTCTCTGGTAATTTTAGGCTAATTTTACCTAGAAAGAATGATATTAAGGATACTTTTCATAGGGCGACACGAGCCAATCACCCAGAAATAGATTTTTCCTTCGTCAAAATCCCTTTACTGGACCTTTTTAGAGAAACTGGTCTTAATATTATCCCAAACAAAATAAATATTCCACAACTCTACTCCTCTTGAATAACTGAATAACATCATATGAATTTCGATTACCTTCTAACTGACTAAAAAGCAGAGATTACCAATATGTAGGTATACTTTCTTTAACCGCACAGTTCTTTTACCATCAAGAAGACAAAAATGATAAGCTCGATAAGAGAAATTTCCAAGCCATCCTAATGCTGGTATGTAGCCTATAAAGCGCAATAAATATCCAGACCGTACCTGGCTTACAACATAGCTCTTATGAATACCTGATACAGTATACGTATTCAGCTTCCTGCGACAAACACACGAAATGCTTACTGTGATGGCCCCGTCATGTTTAGGGCATTAAATCATCTTAATAGCCATATTAAAAAATGCAAGCTTTTCACACTATAAAGAGACGATGTTCACCATACTAGTCCTAAATCAAATAGCAAAAATGTCAAAAGCAGCTTGTAATTCCTCCATCTTTAGTAAGATCTATACTTTCTCTTTCCACCTGAAAGCACTTGTAGCAGGTACGTAAATTTCATTGCAATTCCAAATGCTTAAACAATACTTATTGTTTTGCATTTACAAATAAATGCTGGGCTAAAATCACAAGAAAAATTTGAAGTGTGAGAAATATAAATGATAACAAGGGTAACAATGTGTGCTGTGACACCAGTGGGAGATTCGATCATTTCATAGAAGCAAAACAAGATGAACAATTCTCATTCATTAAAATGCAATTACAATATATTCTTGAATTCTCTAAATGAACCAAGCATAAAGTTTTCTCCCATCTTATATGGTTGTTAAAAAATACCTTTTGCATTGTCTTTCTTACTCTAAATATTTATTTGATCAAATTCAGAAGAATTCAACAAACAAACTAAGTTTTGATAAATGACATGAAGATTGATGTCAGCTTATTCTGACGCTCATCAGTGATGGTCAAGTAACTGGAAAACTGTGCAAAAACAAGACAGAACAGGTTTATTTAGGAGATTTTTAATATATAAGCTTTTAAAAAGCTTTGGTTGGGATTACATTTAACGTAAAGACTAAGTACATATAGTATACTTGCTGCTGACTTGAAACAAATCTTCTGTCCATTGTTATTCTCATGACTTTGAATAACTGAGGGGCCATGTTTCCCCTGTAGTATTATGCCCTTTTCTGCACCTTTGTTATATTTATTTTCTCCAACTTTTCAAACTACGTACACAGTTAAAAAAGTACAGGATACAGGCGGTCCCCAGTTATCGGTGGACTCGGTTAATGGCGATCCAGTTTTATGTCGCTTGGCTAGACAAAATCGGTGATCCATGGTGCCACAACGCACCAAGTTCTGGTTATCGGCACCTTATTAAGGTGCCGATAATAGAGTTATGGTGCCATAACATACCTATCAGAGGCGCCATTAACCAGATATTGGGGGCATAAACTTATCAGCACCCGGCCGAGAATGGAACCCAGGCCAATAACTGGGGACTGCCTGTACTCCAGTGATACTCCAGTGGCAAGTATCTCCTCTGCTACTGTGTTGTGCTTGATTATACAATGCAACTGGCTAAATACAGCTTAATAAGATAGAGTAACCAATTAAGGTTACAATATAGCGTCATTAACACCCTGCCCAAGACTGTCTTGATGTCCCTCAGTGCAAGGCGCCCACTTTTTCGTGGGACACACGTAATTCAATTCCACGAACGATACAAAAAAAGCCATAAAATATAAATGCAAACTGAAAGCAGAAATCAATATTTTTGCCAGCTTGTTGACATACAAATTCCCAAATTCCCAGTGACTAATCACAATAGGAGTTTGGGAATTTGACAAGCCATTTTTTAGGTTACCTACCACTTCTTCCTTTTTCTAGAAATAAAATAGCAATGTTAAAATTGAAAAACATAAAAATATTCATTAACATAAATTATTATTGATCCTATCTTTGTTGAATCACATTTAATCCTTTATGCAGTAAAACATAATGGTCTCTTTAATTTTAATACATGACTATTCCTCACTTGAGCAAGTCCCAGCTTTGAACAAGATGTTCTCCAATTATATAATCAATATAAAAAATTATAATTACTTGGCACATCAACAATATTGGAAATTTCATGATGGATGAAAAAACTTAGATAACAAGAACCTCTAATTGATATGTGCAACTTACATACGTATTACAGGTTGGAAGTAGTAATTTCCATATTGGTAATATTCTTTTACACTTCCAGTTAGCAATGGTATAATTCACTATTGCGCAATGTACTCACATACATACTGCCACATACTCTTTATGTCAAGTTCAACTGATGTGACATCATTCTTATGGTATCAATAAATGTATATTAATACGTATTTGTGTAAAAAAATATTAGAAGTAAATAATACCATTGGTGGCTATACTTATTTAAAAATGTATGATCTTTTGCTGTGAAAAGATGACGTCACCATTTTAGCCCCAAACGCAATAGCAGTATGTAATATCAAACTAACTTCCAATCTTTCCTTCTTTAGTTAGATATACTTTCTCTTTAACGCTTTAAAGCTCTTGTAAGATAAATATCCTATGCAAATACATTTCACTGCAATTCCAGTACCTAAAATGTTACTTTTTACATAATACCGTTTTTCCTAATGAAAAATCACGAGAAAAATTTGAAGCTCAAGATAAATAAATCATACTAAGGTTACAGTGCCTGCATGAACCCAATGGAAGATTTCTACATTCACAAGCTGCTGAAATGTTATCAGGAAAGTGTGACAGATCTCTTACATGAGAATGCAATAAAAAATCATGCATAATGTTTCTTCCATCTGGCAGGAAATGCACTATATTTTCTAGTCTCCATTACTCTGGTTGTCAAGACCAATAACTAAGAATATGTTCCACATATTCTTGCCCTGTGAAAATATTTATCATATCAAGTTCAGATGTTTTTCTACAATTATACAAATTATGATAAAAGACTTTAAAATCAACGCCAAGTAGTTCCCATCGTTCATCAGTGACAAATTAGAAATGGTCTTTGCAATTACAAGATAGGAATAAAGCTCATAAAAGATTTTAATACTTAATATAAGTGAACCACTTACATTCATGGGCGAAATAAAACTGTATTAACTTAGTACAGTATCTGATGTAGGTTTAAAAAATGTAGCGTAATGATTTTTTCTTTTTCCACTTCCTTTGAATAACTGATGATGCTCTAGTACATGATCATGAGCTCAAAATTTTCAGGTAGTTTTTGCAAGAAATGCAACAGGACTTCCAACATTTCTGCATTATGTAATTTACTGCGCCCTTGGTTGTATTTATTTTATCTACTTCACAAACTACATCTTCATCATAAAAATATTCTCCCCTAAGAATGGATCATGCATAATGTTTTCTTCCATTTTGCAGGAAATACATTTTTTTCCAGCGTTTGTGTCATTCAACGTTGTCAAAAGCAATACTGTATCTAAGATAATGTTATACATTTTCTTGCCATGTGAAGATATTATGACAGATGACTTTAAGATGAAAGCCAGCTAGTTTCTATGATTATTCAGTGATAATTTAGAAATAATCATTGTAAGTACTACAAGATAGGACTAAGATCCACAAAAGGCTTAAACATTTCTCAACATAAATGAACCACTCACATTCCTGGATTAAATAAAACTGTACATACTGACTTAGTGCAGTACCTGATGTTGGCTTACAAATGTAACTTATTACTTTTTTTATCTTTTTCCGCTGGCTTTGAATGACTAATAATAGTTCTGGTACCTTATCTTGTGCTCAAACTTCTCGGGTAGTATTCACAAGAAATGCATCAGGACTTTCCACATTTCTGTGTTCTGTAATTGACTGCACCCTTAGTTGTATTTATTTTCCCCAGCTTCACAAACTACATTGTCGTCATAAAAATACTGAGATTAAGAATATTCCATCTTTTAGTTGCTAAGTGCAGCTTATACAGAAATAATGAAACAAGAGTTACTAAACAGCACAGTTAGCGCCCAGCGCAAGACAGCCTTAACATCCATCAAATGAATGCAAGACTCTCCCTTAGATTAACTCATGAATGAATTCCATGAATGCTTACTAAAAGCCATTAATATAAATGCAAACTTGAAGCAGAAATCAATATCTGCGCCAGCTTGTTTATGTACAAATTTCCAAATTCTGACCGACAAGAGCGTCGGTTTGAATTTGGGAATTTGACTAACTTTTTTTTAGGTTACCTACCCCTTCTTCCTTTTTCTAGAAATAAAATAACATTAAAAGTCTTAAGAAATGAAGGTTTTTCACGAACGTAAATGAATTTAAATGATGAAAGATGATCCCTGCCTTTGTTTTATAACAATTTCAACCTGCTACATAAAGACATACTCGGTTCATTTATTCAATATAAATTCCTGACCAAACCAAATTCAAAGATAGAACTTGGAGTTTCCCATTTAGATTCAATCTTAGCTCTTTAGTACACTACTAACTTTGAAAATACAATATATAATTGGATGTGCAATTCAATCGACATATAACAAAAACATTCCCCTGACAGTATAAAACTTTATATCACAACCCCTTTTATTCATTAAAAAAAATGAGACCTTACACTATTTGTGTTATTTCAGTCACTGTTTTCAAATTTTTCTTTATTTTTTAAAAGTTTTACACATTTCTTCCAATGTATCCTAATACTAGCATATATAAAGCAGCAGAGAAAATATCTAAAATTTGTAGCCGGCCACCTACTTACTACATAGCTCTTTTGAATATGATATTCATCTCAGAACTTCAGGTCCTTCCAACAGACACCATTAAAGCTTCTCATAATGAATGCTCCAGCCATATTTGCCTAAACACTGTACAGAAAAGCCTTCTGAATCCAGCAAATTGACTAGCCTTTCATAGCACATTTGTGCAGCAAACATTTATAAAAATGTTTGCGTCTAATTTAGCGAAGCAGTTAGTACATGAACGGGACATTTGACAATGTAATGCACTATACGAATGACACCCCTGAGAATAAATGCAAGCTTTTAATAGCAGCAATATGGTGCCACTATTCTAGTGGTAGAATGTCATCAACTGCCTGCTTTTCCTCTCTCTCTAGTTGGATGTACTTTCCCTTTCCACTCTACATCTCTCGTAAGAGAAATACTCTATGCAGATCAATTCTGCTGGCAATTCCATTTGCTATATGTAATGTTATTACATTGGCAAGTGAATATTGGACTGGACTGAAAATAATCTCAAGTTTGAGGCAAATGAATCATAACAAGGGTACAGAATTTTCATGAAGCCCATGGTAGATTTCTTAATTAAAAGCAATTAAAATATTACCATTTGAACAAACATTTCTTGAACTTTTTAAGTTTTTTGTCTCATACGAAGATATTCAGGACAATTTCAGATGTACCATATTTCAATAATGTCCAAATTGTGATGACTGACTAAGATTAATGACAATTGGTTATCATTTATCAGTGACTGAAAAATTAAAAATGATCATCTTTCCAAATGAGACAGGTTTTAGGTTCACAAAGAATTTGTTAATACAAATGTACCATATAGCACTTACAGTGTTGCTTATCCATTCTGTTTGGATTATATACATATATATTTACAGTACTGTACTTGTTTCTGGCTTAAAATGTAGCATAATTATTTCTGTTATTTACCTGACTTAATATTCTTGTACTATGCACAATAGGGCTTCAGTAATCTATATGATCTGTAATTTTCTGTACCCATGCTTGCATTTATTTTTTCCAACTCATCAAACTACCTTGTCGTCATAAAAATACTGCAATTAAGAGTATCTCCTCTTGCACTTCATGCTGTTGCTTTATATATTGCAATTAAGTACAGCTCACAAAGAAACAATGAAATAAAGTTCCAATATGTACAGTTCCATTAGCACCTATCAGTGGAGGGCTCTCTCATTTGTATGGCACGACTCAATTCCGCGAATGATTACTAAAAGCCACAAATACAAACGGATACCAAAAGCAGAAATCAATGCTTTGTGCCAGCTTGCTTGCTTACAAATTCCCAAATTCCAATCACATGTCATATCAAGAATTTGGGAATTTGACGACACTTTATGTTACCTACCGCTGCTGGTTCCGCTCCCTTTTTCTAGAAATGAAATAGCAACAACATTAAAATCCTAAAACAAAATACTTTCCCTTTGTTTAATAATATTTACTACATTTTTCAGGACAACATAACGATCTTAAATTTCATCACATATCAACTAACTGATAGATATATGAGACTTCTACCTATGTATGTATATTTGAAGTAAGGGTTTGTATAAACATACTTGTGAAATCAGCATTTACAAAATAATTTTGTCTTGTTTCCTAACTAGTGCTTCAAGCGAGCAACTATTTTCATACCACATCAAAAGTGGAAACATGATTATATTCAGTATTGTGTATCAATAACACTTCACCTGGTATCAGTGATAAGCAGATCACTTTCATTAGGATTATGATGATTATTATGATTAGCAGGTTAAACTATTTAACCCTTAAACACCGAGCTGCTATTTACCAAAGTGTCTGTCATATGCCGGCGGCGTTCGGGAGTTAGCGCCGAAGCGGAATTTTTTTTTTTTTTTTTTTTTAAATCACATCACGCTTAGTTTTTAAGATTAAGAGTTAATTTTTGGCACCTTTTTTTGTCATTGCCTGAAGTTTAGTATGCAACCATCAGAAATGAAAAAAATATCATTATCATATATAAATATTGGAATATATGACAGCGCAAAAAAAATTTCATATATAATTGTAAACAAATCGTTCTGTGAGCAAAACGGTTAAAGCTAATGAGTTAATTTTTTTATTGTATTGTACACTAAATCGCGATGATTTTGGTATACAACAAATAGTAAAACGATTAAAGCAACACAGAGAAAATATTATCACAAAATGTTGCATGAATTCGTTATGTGCGGACATAAAAAAGTTTTTTTCAAAAATTCACCATAAATTGTGCATATTTTCATATATAAACCTATATGTAACGGCTAATATAAAACGGTGCAAACATTACGACAAAGTGAAGAAAGAATTTCTGAGATTTTCGGCCAAGTTACCGCGTGGACATAAGGAAAAAGTTTTTTCAAAATTTCCCCATAAATCGAAATATTGTGCTAGAGACTTCCAATTTGTTGCAAAATGAAGGTAAATGATTGAATATTACTAGAATGTAAGAGTTTTGGCTTACAATTGTGTTTTTTGACCATTTCAGTCGAGTCAAAGTTGACCAAAGGTTGAAATTTTGGCACTTATCGTGATTTATATGAAAATATTTCAATACTGATAAAAGCTACAACCATGGGTTGTTTTTAGCTGTATTCTACATGAAATTTTGCTCATTTTCATATATAAAACTCTATGTAACAGCTAATATAAAACAGTACAAAAATTACGACAAAGTGACGAAAGAATTTCTGAGATGCGTCGCTGATGCTTTTTAGTGCGAGAAGAAAGAAATTCGTGCATGCGCAGCTGGGTAACGCTTGTAAACAAAACAACAGCATAATCTGTGAACTCCCAGCATCCCTCAAGGCGCATGATTTAAAATTTTCGCAAACTAGGCCTATAACTATTTTTCCGCAAATATTTAAAAAAACTTTTTGTAGTCGACATACCGTACGTCCGTTTAGCACCCAACAGACAATTTATTCGACATATAATACGTCCAGTAGGTATTTAAGGGTTAATATCAATAATAATAATAATAATTATATGTATTGATTCTCTTCATAGGTATCCCAATCCTTTTGTCTTCTCTTTAAAACTTTTCTACAGCAGAAGTCTGGAGTTCAAGACAAAATATGTGGAATACACAATTTTCTTGTTATTTTTGTGTACGTATTATATTTAGTATTACTTAGTACACAAAAACCTAATAGTACAGTACTGGCATATAAACTCACACCTATTAGAAATGGCACACAAAGAAATATTTCCAAAAGTAAAAATTTCTTGAGAGATGCAAAATAAAGCCCACTGCCTCCTCCCATGATTCTTGCTCTATGACCTTCGATAGACTTTCATACTACATGAGGCACATCCTTTCCCTTCTCAGAGTTCACATGATTTTAGATTTACTCCCCTTTTCTTCATATTCGCAAGTAATTTTTTCTTTTCTCAACCGTCATAATAAACCAAAACAATGTACTGTAGTACAGTGAAGAATGCAATTCACTTTTCAGTGACTAAGGAATCACTTTGTAAATCTGCAAACTTTCTCACTTTAGTGTTACCCTTAAACTTAATTTTTCTGGCATACATAAATACAATTGCAATTTGAGCTACACATGCATACATTTCAATATAGTTTTCCTTTTCCCACACAAGCACTGCATCCTTTCAACTCTTTATCATACAGCAATGAATACGTGCAAATTGTTTTAACTGATATTCACTTTGGCATTTCCTTGCAAATATAGAAAAGCTATTGACAAAAAATGTGCAAAGCAAATTTTCATGAGTAAACCCTCTGGATTATTCTAATATATGCTATCCTCACATCTTAGCAGCAGTCACAACTGACTTGAGTCACTGTAAGTACGAAGCAAATGGATAAATGTATACTTTAGGCATAAAGAAGTTAAGAGCCAGCTAAAAGCTGTTGTTCATAATCCAAATTCCTAAATTATTTTCTTTTCTGATGTATGATATGTCTGTATTACTTGATGGAAGATGGCTAGAAAGATGCTATGGTGATGTTATTAAAATATGAAAATCTTTCAAGAAATTATTATCAATTTACAAACGAACTATTCATGTCAGATTTAAAAAATCCTTGAGAACCAATGCTGGAAGTAATTTTTTTGAGCAGTCTAATATGAAAATTACTTCTCAACAGCACAAACTGATTACTATCAATTAGTGCTGTATACTTTAAAATCACTCCAATGAAACTTGAAATCTAGAAACCCAAAAGCTAATTCATCACATTAAAAGCGTCTCAAAAAGTCTGATAGACTTTGGGGCATCTTCTGGCCATCTAATAATTTCAGGCTCTATGGCTGTAAAGAAAATGAATTTGGGAATTTGGTCGTCGCTTGAGGTTACGTACCGCTGGAGTTCCTTTGTCTTTACTCTAGAAATAAAACCATGAAATTAAAAACGCTTAGAACAAAATCTCCATAACTTTAAGAATAGATGCCCTCACTATGACCGAAATCGTTTCACGCCGGCATAATGTAACATGCATTCAGCAAATCAAAACCAAAAGCATAACTTTAAAAATCATAATTTCTGCATAAAAACTTTTCTTTGACATTGAAACATTACCATTAATGGTAACTACATTTTATCTTCATTCAGGAATCAAAGTGAGGTACGCTACAGTGCTCAGTCTGCTAGTAATTTTTTTACACACAATTCTGTAAAAATCTGTCATTAATTTCTTATAAACACTATACATATAATGAAAAAGTAGCATGCCCCAACCAAGACAGGTCTGAGAGTACAGAAACGCAATACAAGTATTATTGCACCTGCACTGAACATGAAAGACCTGTACTGTTTTTACAGTTTTGCTATAGTCTACTCAGATTATTTACAACAGAAATACAGTTATTGTAATCTTAATACTCTCACTGAGATTGCACAAGGCTTCGTAGAAAAACTGTAGTCATTATTATGATGGTATATATTCAAATTTCAGGTAAGAATCAATTCAAATAAACATGCATAATTCATTCAAAAGTTCATGCTCTTCTATTAAGTAAAAAAAATTGTACAAACTCTTGACATGCACTTGTTAGGAATAAAAATTACTATTTAAACAGGAGCTTACCTGTGGTGGGTCATCTGTTGGAGGAATTGAAGAAGGCGAAGACGTCGTCGAAGTTGTGGAGGACGTGGAAGTGAGCGACGTCAAACCGTGAGAAGCCAGGCGTTCGACGGGGTTAAGGCGTTCAGGAGGTGGTGGGGGCGGAGACGACGAAGGAATGGCAGCAGTGACCATAGGAGACGCAGAAGCGGACGAATGCAAAGGCGACGCAGTGACAGAGGCCGGTTTGGCCGGCAAGGCAGGTTTTTGCCCCAGTGAAGGTTTGGGAGGCACATCTGTCGAAGGCAGTACGAGGTCAGTGAGTGAACTACCGAAAGCAATCTGTACACTATAAAATGACAAGGTATAAATACTCAAACAATGCACGACAAAACATCGTATGCACAGTACAGATCATTCCCTATGGCTATCACATTAAATATTCAGTGAAAACCAAAATACTGAACACTCTACCACAATGAATTTCAATTCACATCACCAACTCAGAATCTACGGATCAAGCCATATCCTTTATAAACAGCCACTAAACTTATGCAATAAAGAACATTCTGGCATTAAAAGTGGTATACATATTTTGGATAAAATCAGGACTTATAAAAGACAAATATATGAAGAATGACAGACTTACAAAAGCAATAGTACTCTCATTGGAACTGAAATAGTACAAAGTTTAGGCCAAAGGCCAAGTGCTGGGACCTATGAGGTCATTCTGCGCTAAAGATAACGTTGAAACAATTGTCAGGAGAGGGTGGAAATTAAGATGGAAGAAAGTGAATATGAAAGGAGGTATAGTAAAAAGAATGAAATGGCTTGCACTTGGGGCCAAAAAGGACACTGCAGACAGCCTTAATTAAGTAATGTCTAAAGTGCACCTTGTGAGGTACACTGATGGGACTAACCCATTACAGGGTAAAAACAATACATAATGAAAAAAGAGAAAATAATATCTAGTATTTAGAAATGTAAAAATATGAGTACAATTTCCTAGTAACTAGAGATTTCTACATCCTCTTATGAGCATCTCCTACAGGTTTATACATGGAAACTTTTTGTTAGTATAGTAATAAAATAAACAATGCCATAATACCATGAAGTGCTGGTTATATTCATAATTATCATTATAAGTTGGTTTACTGAGATTGGAGTCCCACCTGAAGACATTCATAGACTCACCAGAAGGATTTGTTCGTAAGTCAAAGGTGAAAATAAACGCAATGTAACGTTACAGAAATTGGACAGATAAGTAGACAATGTTCATAAGAATCAAATAAAAATTAAAAGGCAGGAAGTATTGCAGATAGAAACAGAAGGGAAGCTGAAAAGTAAATTCAGTGCCGCATAAGGTACACTGTACATCACCTTATTTCAGAATTGACAATTAGAACTAACTTGTGTTCAAACAGCTATGAAAAATTACATAATAGCAGCCTAAGTAAGTGTGAGCTTTATTTTGGAAATCACTCCAAAAAATCTCATTCTATAATACTTTTAAGATTAAAATTTGGCTACTTGATACACCCACCACCTTTTTCTTGCAATGAAGGCTAAATATTGCATTTTCTCTGAAATAAGGTAGTGAACTTTGTAACGAGGGCTGTTTTTAACATTTTCTCTGAAATACAGTAGTGGACTTACACCAGTTGAATAAAATAATTCACAAAAGCAGAACCTAGGAGGTATTTCATTAGTCAACTTTAAATCAAGTTCTGCTTACTAAGAGCCTAGTCTTCAGGGATGTGTGTTCAAACCTCCAGGCACCTTTGAATAAACATTCATAGCAAACAGGTGTTGGAAAATCTAATAAACATGGAAGGGTCACATGTTTAGTGTTGAAATATCAACAAACTTCCTGTATAAGTGAAACAGACCCTAAGCTCAGGTTCCATTAAATTGTGTGGAGTTTGGCACCAGTTTCCAAGGATCAATATGGAGAGGTTATTGCATTTTCTTACTACTCTTTATAATTTGTGGGCCATAATTGCAGTATACTTTAAAAATAACTTGAAATGTAATAGGGCATTCATTCAAAAGAGGATAATCTTATATGATAAAGACTCCTTTTGGGTTAGCCTAAAACCACTCAATTAACATCAATAATCATAAATCTTATCAAACAGAACTGGTATAACATAGCATTTAAACAAAAGTACACAATCTATATACACTTAGAGCTGCTTAATATAAGCATTAAATAGTAGAAATAGAAGTACAATTAATACTTAAAAAGATGGTATTAATAAATATAAATAAATCACAAATCTCAAGGATAATGCAACTACACTGGACAAGGTTTTCTACTCAACACACACTGAGACATTAACATGAACTCTTAGCCAGGAGGAACCTAAGAAAGAAATATCTCAAGCTACGGGACATGTTCACCAAATTTCTTAGCAACGTTTGTGCACCAAGCTTAGATTAAGTTCTGTTAAATGGTTTACCATCCACAGCAACAGAATGCTATTGGACCCTAGAAAGGAATGGTACCTACTGGTGCCGCAGTCGCATACTGTAATTTTTTACTGAGAAATGCCAATGTAGTTTTCAATTATTACATATATAGATAATTTAGCATCACGGGAGAGGATTTTTTTTATAAGAAAGCAACTGCCAATTTCAACACACATAATGGATACTTTTTGGATTTCCTACATTTACCAAAAATTTGGTGGACATGGGCATTTCAATATGCAAACTTCAACTACAGAACTTTACAAGAATACCATTACGTACATAAGTTTCACAAGGATGCAGTACCATGTAAAATATACCACTCAACGAAACAAAGGGTTACATGACAAAATAGGATTGGGAATACAGGGGGTTGACAATAAACCAGTGCAAAAATAAAGATATGAGCTATGGGAAAACCTCCATTGTAGGCTTACAGTGGTGGCTGTCTATTAATCTGATGTTAGACCTTTCAATAATTGGTGCTTTGGAGCTGCAATACTGATGCATGCAACTTACTAGATACAACACTTTGCATTTTGATGAATTTCTTTTCTGGGTAAACATTTGCTGGTAAAATACAGATTCAAGTCCCAACAGAATTACAGTATTCACTATACACTGTATTTGATGATGAACAGATAGCAAAATGTTTTCTCTAAGTTACATAAGATAAGAAAACTAATTACTGTACTTCTAAATAATCATTAGTCCATATACTGAACTAGTGGTCAATTTAATGGGTAGTAAATAATCCCGAAAATTATTCTAGATATTAATATTCTATAATAATAAAGGAACTGAAAGTTCATGAAATATAAGAGAATAGGAACTTGATCATTTCACGTACAATCATTGCAATGGGATTTAACAACTGAAAGCCAATTGAAATAATTTCATTTAAACATGAAGTCGAAAAAAGCACCATACAGTACTTGCATTTTTTCCTTTACACTTCAAACACTAATTGAGTTCGTATTCAGCATACACCTACTGATAAAATCAATGCTGTGCTGTATTAAAAATAGATCACACTCTATAAAGTGACATTCAAAAAACTAATATTGAATAAAGGGTTAAACTTGGTACGTGGGCAACAGGACTAGTATAAAGGGTTTTACTCGAGCAGCCAAAAAGAGAAATAAAACAGAAAGGGGGGATGAACAATCGGTGTGTGGGTGGGATAACATGATTGAAACATGTCATACTCACACAGGGCCATGCACACCAGCCCACAACGATCATCACCAGGACCACACGACGCAGCAGGAACAGCAGAACCAGACGGCCAAAAGCACAAAGAAGTGAGGAGGCACACTGTGTTAGTAGACCCCCGGAAGACCAAATGGCATATGTGACGCTTACGCACATACACACACATTCACGCGCAGACAGACGAGCATACGTACAACATCTACTGCTGAGACACAACTGAACGAGAATTTTCCTTTTTTTACTTTTTGAAACGAAAGAAAAACTCTACTGCTGACGGAAAATAGATCGCTCCTCACGAAGGCTCACACACACATACCACCAAGGCTGCACAACTACGACAACTTTAGACTAACTTTTAAGTCAACATCCAAGGCATGTTCTCTTGTTCTCATACCATCTATTGCACAAAACAGCAAGTAGTATACCCTAATGATATCAACTCATGCTAACATTAAACATTTACTTCTATACTATTTTTCATAATGGCCTAAATAATGTTTTATATATACATCGTACATACATACACATGTACAAGTATATACATATATGAATATACATATATACCTACTACATGTATACATTCATAAAATGAATACATATACACAGCAAAACTGAAGGCATATATACACATGTGAAGCATGTATGTTACAAGTATGCAAGTACTTTTGACAATCTAAAGAATAAGAAAGTTTTAGAGAAATAAGAGAGATCAGCAGAAAAAAGACATTATTGAGAGGACTGAAAAACTGCATAGTTACAAAGAATTTCATAGAAAGAATGTTATTGCTTTTATATAAATGTTTGCTTTCATATTGTTTTTGTAATTAGATTACATAATCATATAGTTTTACTGAAAACTTGGTAACCTGCCTAGGTTTCTTAAAATCATTTATAACAATAAGAGTAATACTATTACGTACTTAAATTATTTTTGTTGGAAAAATAAAACATGTGGCTTAAAATGAATGGATATTTACCACTTACGATCCAAATGTTATTACTATATCTAATCAATGGCCATTTTAACACGAATTTTCACTGTGAATCAAATACAGCAACCGTTGAACAGACCACAGTAAAAATCTTGTTTACTGTATAAAAGGCAAATAATATTAAAATAACAATGTACAGTTGATCTATAAAGGTTTAACAAGACTGAATAATCCACAATACATATTTCAGAGAGGTTAAAAGTACTGTAGTATAATCATGATTTCTTAAAAGTTAATGAGTCCGATATTTTTTTTTTTTATTCAGCAATGACAGATAGATAGACGTTTATCATAATGAGTAAGATTTTTCTTCAAGCAAAGATGGACAGACAGAAGGATCTATTATACTGAGTAAGATCTTTCTTCTAAGACAGATATGCAGAAGAGTTTGTCAAGTTCAGATGGAAGATAATAACGTGGATTAAACCAAAACAAGGCCGCTAACTCAACCCCCAGACTGACCTGGCTTCTTTTTGCCACCTTTCCCTCCGTCGGCTCTCGCTGCGTTGGCCACCCACATGTTGATCACGCCCTCGGTCTTCTTGAGGATGTTGGTGGCTTGGTCGTAGTCCACCCCAACCATCTCCTCTTTGTTCACGCACAAGATCATGTCTCCCACTAAGAGTCCAGCCTGCAAGAGAGGATGAGGTTTATAGAAGGATTAACGTAAGGAAATCTTATACTATGTAGGATATTAACTTAATAGCTGCTTTTGGGGTTTGACTTCCTGACAAGGCCTATTAAGGATGGAGTACCTTTACTATAGCCTAAGGCTTTTTGATAAATGACAAAGGTCATTAACTACAGTGGAACCTCTACATACGAAAGTCCCTACGTATGAAAAATTCAGGTTACGAAAGCAGAGACAAAGATTTTTTTGCTTCTGTATACGAAAATAATTCAGGTTGCGAAAGGGTAAAGTCCGAGATTCGTTCGGGCCGCCGAGAACAATTTTAAAACTGGTGCGCCGTGGTGCGCCGCCAACTGAGTAGACTCGCCACCATCCTCCCGCTCTCCCATTGGTTCCTGATGCTAGTCACCGCCGTAAGATCCTGCTCTCCTATTGGTCAGCATCTGTCCCATCATGCCTCTATGTAAAGGCGTTCCGTGACCATTTTTGCAGCAGCATTATTGTAAACATCTCTGGAATTCGTTTGTTCACATATATTTCATTTGTTAACATAAATTCGTGTTAGTGATTTCGCTTTCGTTGTACTGTAAGTTACTTTATCGTGTTGTGTGTGAACTTAATGACTTACATTATTATCCATGGGTCCCAAGAATGTTGCTGAAGTTCACGGAAAGAAGAGGATGTTTTCTATGGGGACTAAGGTGGAGATAATCAAGAAGTATTGTTTTCTGCCATTTGTTAATGTGTTTCGTAAAGTTTAGTGTTAATGTTTCCTGCCATTTGTTAATGTGTTTCGTAAAGTTAAGTGTTCATGTTTTCTACTGTTTGTCCACCCCCTCTGTTGCCACTTTCGGACATCACCTCACTTGAAAGGTAAGGTCCACATTTTACTACATACGTACGTACATGTACACACACTATTTCTTGTACCCTGTACACTAATACACTTTATTTACAGGTACAGTAATGGTTAGGTTAAGTATTGAATGGTCCAAATTGTTGTATTTCATTGTTTATTGGTCAATTTAGCTTTATTATAAAATTTAATGTGGTGTTTTTGTAGGGCTTGGAACGAATTAGGCAATTTACATGTAAAACGTAGTTCTAGATATGAAAAAATCAGGTTACGAAGGCCGCTTCAGAACGGATTAATTCAGAACGGATATTTTTGCATTCCATTTTGCACTGTTCGAAGGCCAACAATTTCATGCTCAATTCTAAACACAATACAGTTTGAACATTGATGGGGTTTATCATCAGTTTATATGATTCTGCACATTTAACTTGTACGCTTTCAGAAATTTGTATTGTATATATATATAAATACTGATCAATTCATGGTCTATAATTCACTCTTCACATTTCATGGCTGGCACTAACATTACAACACTGTAGCTAGATGTTAATATATACTGTATTGCCTACCACAGGTGGCACACCATGGTAATTGTTTGAGAATGTATTTTCATTTATTATCTTAATAATTTGATCATTGAAAGATGCAGCTACACATAAAAATACATCCTGTACTTTTTTTAAGAGGCGAATCTATGTAAAATAACAACTTAGAATGATTTAGTCTACCTAAATAACCTTAGAATTTGAAGCAAAGCTATCATATCTTCTATGCAATCAGTGTTTTGCAGAACTTATCATTTATTACTTAATACATAATAATCTGACACTCGCAAGACGTTGCTACATATAAAAGTACTTTTGTAAGTAGTTAATGGATGAAAAAACAACTTCGAATTATAAGTAAAACTATTATATCTTCTAAGCTGCAAGTGTTTAAAGGACATATTTTAATTTTTGGATTTCATAATGTGACACTTACAAGACGTTGGTACACATGCCCGTACTTTTATAAGTAGTAGTTGATTTACCGAAAAAAACTTTAGGATTACAAGTGAAACTAAACTGATCCTGAGACCAGTGAAAGATGAATTGGTATGTATAGGTAACTCAGCTCGTCCCATTCTATTTGATAAACGCTAAACTCTAGAAAAAAGATAGGTGTACAAACATGTAGTACAGGTAACGACCACCAACTTACAGGTAGACCTATAGGTACTACAGGTAAGAGAGGACAGTATCTAAATATCATTTACTCACCGTTGCAGCCACGGATCCCTCCTGCAGGTCGGATATGAAGATGCCCTGGCCGTATTCGGCGTGTTTACCCTCGATGATCATGATGCCCAGTCCAGCTTGACCCTAGAAAGAAGGGAGTTCAAGGTCAGTTGGGCAGGCTCACAAAACTGAAGAGGAATTAAGTGGTTTAGTTATGTGTGGTGGTTACCTACGCTTATATAATTCGTTTTCCACTCTCTCTCTCTCTCTCTCTCTCTCTCACACACACACACACTAAAGCTAATACACGCACATACAAAAGTTGCTTGAGAGAGAGAGAGAGAGAGAGAGAGAGAGAGAGAGAGAGAGAGAGAGAGAGATCTATATATACAAGAAAATTATGTATAGACACGAATTAACAAATGCATATTTAATTACATAAAATTGAAGTAGAGAGAGAGAGAGAGAGTGAGAGAGAGAGAGAGAGAGAGAGAGAGAGAGAGAGAGAGAGAGAGAGAGAGAGAGAGATATCTATATAGAAGAAAATTATGTACAGACATGAACTAACAAATGCATATTTAATTACATAAAAGAAGAGAGAGAGAGAGAGAGAGAGAGAGAGAGACGTATTTAACCATGTTAAAAAAAAACTCCTTTTGACACCTGCACAGGTGTTCAGCTTTTTTAAAAAGGACCCGCAATATAGCTTAAGGTGTCAACCGACACCTGTTGATTATGTACACGACATGTGACGAAACTTCTGTAATGGTTCTCATTATATATATTATATATATATTATATATATATAATAATATATATTATAATATATATTATATATATAATATATATATATAATATATATATATATATATATATATATATATAGAATAACTTGATCACGAAGTATATAAAACGTAATACTATGTATAAATAAAGGTTTTTGCCACGAAGGCAAAAACCTTTATATATATATATATATATATATATATATATATATATATATATATATATATATATATATTATATACGTATATATATCTATTTTTTGTGGTCCTTCCAATACTATTTAGCTTTCCTGTCCAAATCAATGAGAATATTCTCCTCAGAGAGAGAGAGAGAGAGAGAGAGAGAGAGAGAGAGAGAGAGAGAGAGAGAGAGAGAGAGGAGCATCAAGTGCTAATGGGCCCACCCATATGCATATCTATTCAGGGGGACACAGTTGTGCACATACCAGCGCAAATGTGTCCACTGGCGGGAAGCGTCGACCATCTGAATACGTCTCTCTCTCTCTCTCTCTCTCTCTCTCTCTCTCTCTCTCTCGCCTCTCTACTCCCTCTTCTCTCTCTTCTCATCAAAAGCGGCAAGGGTGTAAAAATATATCATAATGACGCACCGGAGTTCGGAAAAAAATAACCAAGCAAATATGTCGACTCCCTCACGCGGAGTCTGAATCATAATGATGAGAGAGAGAGAGAGAGAGAGAGAGAGAGAGAGAGAGAGAGAGAGAGAGAGAGAGAGAGAGAGAGCTCTGATACTACAGGAACGGCAAAAGACTTTTATAAATAGTAAACGGAATCAAGAAAGGCTCTAAAAAATATAAAAATAAAGCTTTCTTTCCGATATGAACGAATGTAAACAATTTTAATATCAAAAGAATGACGCAGCGCTTGTATTGATTTCCTTATCCTACAGGAAGGACTGAAACTCTTGATTATGTAAAGATTATAGCAGGGAATAGAGCGAAAATAAACAGAACTTATAAGCAAAAGTGGAAACTAATAAATAAGGCGGTAAAACTGATTTCTGAGAAGAAATAAGAATAAAGAGGGCGCTGAAAACAAATTAATGACGGTGTATAATAATTGACGAAGACTTTCATACCAAACTCTTGTCTTGCGCCTGCACAGAAAAGTAAAAATACAAGTATTCATGCAGTGGAGGAAAGTTACACCGTGCAGAAGTTTGAACTTCCTTGTCTCGCGCTTTGGAAGTTTGGGGGAGAGAGAGAGAGAGAGAGAGAGAGAGAGAGAGAGAGAGAGGGGCGCCTGTCCAATCTCGATATAAAATGCGTTTACATGTACCATAATACTGTAATGTCTTTTATCTGCATGCAATTGTTTTGAGAGAGAGAGAGAGAGAGCATCCAACCTTGAGAGTGAATACCTTTATGTTTACAGCAATACCTTTTCAATCGTAAATCAATTGTTGAGAGAGAGAGAGAGAGAGAGAGAGAGAGAGAGAGAGAGAGAGAGAGAGAGAGAGAGAGTTTATTTTTAACCAACTAGCACACTGATCAAAGGATGCCAAAATCGCTTTTGTCATAATTGACTCTAATATTGTCCTTGTCAATAAAACACTTTGAATCGTGTTTTTTCTTTCTTTCCTTTATTCCCTGGCTTTTATCCCCCTTCCTTTCATTCCCCAGGGCATTAAAGGAAGATAAAAGGTTTATAAAAATCCCTCTGAATTTATTTTGAAAGGTGACAAGTGTCCGAAACCATTTAAAACTGACAGAACGTATTCATGCTGTACGATGTTTGGCGGTATCTAATAATAATAATAATAATAATAATAATAATAATAATAATAATAATAATAATAATGAAACAAACAAAAACCTCTTTCAGTTTTCTTCTGAAGATTGAAAAAGAAACCCACAAAATCACTTTGTAACTTGTTTACTTCTAAGTATTTTCATTTAATTTTACTCCACACTCGAGTACTTTCAGGCCCTATCTGTGGCCCATTTTCAAGAGATATTTGGGATGTCAGGCTGGGTCAAGGCCCAGCAGTCTTCTGGAACTTCTTCTCGTTGAGCTGTCATTTATGTGATGGCTGTTCTGGTTTCCTTGAGAGTTGCCAATCCCCTCTTGTCGCTCTGATATCCTGAGCTGATGGTCAATGGGACTAACTCTTGTGGTAAGGGAGTGGTCACCAAAAGTCTGTTGGGCAGAAAACCTAATCTCCAGGTCAGCAGGGTACAATCTTAGCTTCTTTTAATATCAAAGCTCGGCTTATGGGATCTTCTGAGGTAAAACCTTTGTTTCCTTCAATTACTTTAATCTCTCTGATAAGTGCACCTTCTACTACCCTCCTGTGACTAATTTTGTTGCTTTTGTATATAAGCCTACTGTTTTTGAAATCCATCCTATGGTCATTTTCCCAACAATGCCTAGCTTTAGCACTCCCCTGAGAGTTAAGCTGTACTGCCCTTCTATGCTCTTGAATTCCAGTCCTTATTCCCCTACCTGAGTCCCCCACATATCTGTCTCCACAATTGTTGCAATTGATTATGTATGCCCCCGCTACATCATCTGTATTACTGTCTTCTTCCAATTTATTTTTACATACTTTGTTTATTACGGTGTTATCAAAGGTATATACAATTTTATATTTACTTTCTTTCATTTTTGAAGTGATTTGTTTCATTTTAGGCATAAAAGGGAGGGCAACTATTTTCTTGTTTTCTTTATTCCACGTACTCTCTACATTTGCTCTGTAAAAGGTGCACTTATCAGAGAGATTAAAGTAATTGAAGGAAACAAAGGTTTTACCTCAGAAGATCCCATAAGCCGAGCTTTGATATTAAAAGAAGCTAAGATTGTAACCTGCTAACCTGGAGATTAGGTTTTCTGCCCAACAGACTTTTGGTGACCACTCCCTTACCACAAGGATTAATCCCATTGACCATCAGCTCAGGATATCAGAGCGACAAGAGGGGATTGGCAACTCTCAAGGAAACCAGAACAGCCATCACATAAATGACAGCTCAACGAGAAGAAGTTCCAGAAGACTGCTGGGCCTTGACCCAGCCTGACATTCCAAACATCTCTTGAAAATGGGCCACAGATAGGGCCTGAAAGTACTCGAGTGTGGAGTAAAATTAAATGTAAATACTTAGAAGTAAACAAGTTACAAAGTGATTTTATGGGTTTCTTTTTCATAATAATAATAATAATAATAATAATAATAATAATAATAATAATAATAATAATAATAATAATAATAATCAATGTTTTAAATAAAATAATAATAATAATCAATGTTTTAAGTAAAATAATAATAATAATCAATGTTTTAAATAAAATTAGATATTAAATAATTAAATTTAAGTCCAAATTGCAAAATATGGGAACACAAAATGTTATATATATATTTTTGAGTAAGTGTATGATAGCCGTTTCGGCTAATAAAAATTAGCATATGTCGAAATATCATATTCCACCCCCCCTTGGATAAATGTCCCCCGCCCCCCGCCCCACCCACATTAGTATATATCATATCCCCCCACCCCCGGGATAAATGCTCCCCCCCAACATTAATAAATATCATATTCCCCGCCCCACACCCCCCAGGGATAAATGCCCCTACCCCCCACCCACCCAGATAAAATGTAATATTTCACGATAAAATATCATTTGCCAATATTTATGAATTTATCGAATCCAACATATGCCGTGTTTACACAAGGCTAAAATGAATTTATTTATTTGTTTATCGCCTATGAAAAAAATTTACGACTTGAATATTGATAATAATATTTTTGTATATATATTTTTCCTGCCCGATTTACGACCGGGAAAAAACAACTGCAGATTACCTATTTATTTTTTTGGCTTTCCAAAAAAAAGCCCTGATCGTTTCAATTTTTTCCCAGCCGAAAAAAACTGAATTTCCGAATATTTTTCCGTCGCTCAAAAAAAAAAAAAAAAAAAAAAAAAAAAAAAAAAAAAAAAAAAAAAAAAAAAAAAGGGATTTCTTTCTTCCTTTATTTCCCGGCCGAAAAACTCCAGATTTCTTAGTTTTGTGTGTTTTTTTTTTAAGTCGCTGAGGAAAAAAGTACTGTGACTTTCTTCCATATTTTCCGGCTGTCAAAAAATATATATTTCGAAAAGGAAACAGCATTCAGACATTACAATAATAATTTAATATTTCAATTACATATATTTACATAGGGAAATTACTTGATTTGTCATGGTTTTAAGTAACACAGTACACATTATAATAGAGAGAAAGAGAGAGAGAGAGAGAGAGAGAGAAACTCCTAAGACCACCCATTTCAGGGGAAAACAAAGCCACGCATACACGCGCGCAAGCTCGCAAAACCCAAAAATATTCAATACGCAAGTATCAATACATTTACCCGTAGTGATTTGCCAATTAGGAACCATTGCTATTCCCACCACAATTCCTGCCTGGATTCCTGAAATGACCTATTCTATAGGTAGTTTCTCAATAGGGTTATCATTACTAGTTTTCAGAAAATTCTATCATTTTCTTAAAGGCTTTGGCTGGATGGGGACCCCATCACACTAACCTGCTTTCAATGGCTTGCCCACCACTATAACAGCCATTTCGTTGAGGGTTCTCTAATGGGTGCCCAATACAATACCCTCCTACATTTGTTGCTGTAGGTCATACATCTATTTTAGGACGAATAAATATTGTTAAAGAGCTTATATATACCGGAGATGCAAAGAGAGGAAAGGTGTTCCAATACTCACCTATAAATCTTTTGACAATTGGATATAGTTAGAGAGCAAACATACCCGAGATGCAGAAGGGAAAGGTGTTCCAATACTCACCTCTAATTTTTTGACGAATATTGTTAAAAGAGCTTAACTATACCTGGTGTGCAGAGAGAACAGGCTCGTTCCAATACTCACCTATAATTCTTTTTACAAATGGATATCGTTAAAGAGCTTAAATATACCCGAGATGCAGAGAGAAGAGAGGTGTTCCAATACTCACCCGTCTGTCACGGATGATAAAATATGAATTTGGCTCGAAATATGGATAGGCATATAGGAAAAGGAATTCGGAAAACACTCGAAAATAAATCTCATTTAAATTTTTCATGTTTTCTAGAAAGAAGGAAACTTGTTACCTTCTTTTTAGGAGAAGTTGGTTTGGTCTTCCTGGAAAAGAAGATTTGGTGGGAAACTTCAGAAGGCACATTAGTTGCTCTTTTGAAAACGGTCCCTCGGTAAGGTACGCGTATGGTACTTGTACCATTTTCTTTGTATGTTGCAGGGGCTTTGGCGGGAATCTTAAAAGAACATTAGTCGTTCTTTTAAAAATGCTCCCTTGGTGAGGTACGCGTATGGTACCAGTGCCATTTTCTTTGTATGGTACTGGGGCTTTGGTGGGAATTTTAAAAAGGTACATTAGTAGTCTTCTTAAAAACGGTACTTCAGTAAGGTACGTGTATGGTACAAGTACTATTTTCTTTGTTGCTTACAGGAAATTTGGTGGGAATCTTAAGAAGGTACATTAGCTGTCCTGTTCAAACGGTACTTACTTCAGTAAGTTACGAGTTAGGTACAAGTACCATTTTCTTTCTAGGGTATAAGAGATTTAGCGTGAATCTCGAGCAGGTAAATCAGTAGTCTTCTTAAAGCAGTACTTCAGTAAGTTACGCGTATAGCGCACGTACCGTTTTCTTTGTATGGTACAGGAAATTTGAAGCAAGACACCCTTAGAAAAAACATTAGCTGTCCTTTACCATTTTCTTTGTTTGGCACAAATACCATCCCCCCATCGCCCCCCCACACAAAGATGCCCACCCTGGGACACTCCTTTTTTAATTTTTAATTCGACGATGTTGGCAACACTGTCCCAACAAGTATATGAGAGGTCCCCTGACTGCAAAAGTTCAAAAGTTCATAATCTTATTGGGAAAAGTTGATAAAGAATATTATCACTCTCCAGGAACTGAGAGAGATAGAGAGAGAGAGGCTGCTGATACTGTTTAAACTACCTATATGAAAATAAATCAAAATGCTGAAAACATTTCAGAATATTGACTCGTAGGTGTGTGTGTGTGTGTGTGTGTGTGTGTGAGAGAGAGAGAGAGAGAGAGAGAGAGAGAGAGAGAGAGAGAGAGAGAGGAGAAAATAATTCTCTTTCTCTTTTTGCTTATTCCCTTCATTTCGCCAATGTAGATTACAACATAGGGAGTACTCGCCATTGAAGTCTTAAAATGAACAAAAACATTGTTTTTGTTAATATATGTCAAGTTAAAGTTAAATTCAACTCAGTAACCTAAGATCCACGACAGGATATTAAGGGCTCTGGTCTCTTCTTGCCAATCTCACGGAGAATTCTTGGACCAGTTTCCATTTTCTTAGCTGTTTTCCCCACTGCCAGTTTACTCGCGAATTTTTTTCTCTCCCGTGCTGTGTGTGTGTGTGTGTGTGTGTGTGTGTGTGTGGGGTGGGGTGGGGGTGGGGGGCCGACTCTTTGTGAATTAAAATTTTTTGACTAGGTGTGCATTGTAATAATAATAATTCTCTCTCTCTCTCTCTCTCTCTCTCTCTCTCTCTCTGCTGCAGGTTTCTCATATTTATAAAATTAAGGATTTCGTTTACACACAGACAGACAGACAGACACACACATATATAAATATATATATATATATATATATGTATGTATATATATATATATATATATATATATATATATATATATATATATATTTACATAAAAGAAACAACTTTATAAATACCTTACGCACCGAGAAACATTACTTAGTAAACCAGAACAATGAGATATGGGGTTAAAGTGAAACATTACCCCGAGTTGAAATATCTCGAGTCTTATCCCGCGGGAGAAATTGACAAACCTTCAATTGTTTGGACAGTCTTTGGAAAACAAGACCACGGAGATTGTGTCTTGGGCACAGAGGTCGACTTTTTGTTTATTTGCTGTCTTCTTAGACCTTTGTGTGTGTGTGTGTGTAAAGGTCGCAAAACCACTAAGACTCTGGTATTTCAAATCTCGAGGAAAGAGTCTGTGATTTCTGTCAGATACATGATGGAGTGTGGAGTGATATTTAACAGTTTTTTATTTATTATAAAAACACTTATTCCTAATCAAACGAAAGTTACAATAATAATAATAATAATAATAATAATAATAATAATAATAACAATAATAAGTGATTTAGTAATGCATATTCTTATCCACATGCATTTACGTGCGTTTTTCTGCGCATGCTCAGACGAATCTGAATATACTGGTATTAATTATATTAAATGGTTACTACAGCGTGCAAAGATACACCATAAAAATATTGAGAAAACTTATTTAAAAGATCTTTCTTCTTTCTGGCTATACTGCACATGCATGCAAACTAAAGCAATGTCATGTATTATTCAGCTTCAATTATATTTAAACTCGTAAAGAGGCTTTGATTTAAACTTTTCACATTATATGATTTACGAAGACGAATTAACTGACCAAAAGTTTAGGTAAAATGAGATATAATTACAAAACAAAACAATAAGCTAAGGTTGTTTAACACGGAAGGGTTGGTAGTCCTTCTTCTTAGGATCAGTGTTGCCATGTTGTATACTCCAAAGACCCTTGAAATTAGACTTTAAGATCCTTAGATCTTTGAAATAAGAGGAATTCCTACAACACCTGAGACATTTTTATCCTCTCCTACTTCTGAAATTGCAATGGGCGAATGTATTTTCCAGTGTAGGAGCCCTGGACTTTCAAGGGCTGAGATGTTTTGCCACTGTTCCCGAAAACTATGGTTTTTGGGAACTAGTAGCCTGAGTTTTTCAGGAACATGTAACCTAGGTATTATCCACAAAAGATGCCCAGAGAACACTTAGACAATAACTGTATGCGGTGATGACACTAGAGAGACTAATTAAATATTAAGTAAGCTACGCAGCATGACTCTAACGGCTACGTCTACAGCGAGGATTCGAGAATATAGCTACAGCAAACGACTGGAATGAAGGAAGCTCAAATAGCAGAGAGGATGAAATATGCAAATGTAGACTAAACAAAACAATATCTACTTCATGGAAAATGAACACACGACAGAGCGCGTGTGTATGCTTACGTGAAGAGTCCATATCGGACCTACTTTCTAAGTAGCATGGCAAAGGATCAAACAGACTTAAAACTTTAAAAAGTAGGGATTGCTTTTTAAGTACCTGGTGCGGGACAAGCTCTTCAGGAAGGCCAGACTGAGGAGGCTGGGTGGTAGGAGAGAGATAAGGAGAAGAGAGGGGGCCAGCATCCTGACAAAAACAGAGGGTTTGAGCCGAGAGGAAACAAGATAAAAAAAAAAAAATTGAAGATCAGCTGGCTGCTGGTACTGCTGCTGTTGCCGCTGCTGCAGCAGGCGGCAATCACGGCAGGATTTGACAAGTCACATGTAATCAAGCAAAGATGAGCAGGATATAAATGACAAGATACTTAAATACCTACAGACTGTGGATCAATAGGCTATAAATCATTAATTTTCTAAGCAAAAGCAACAACAAAAACAATAGCAAAGGGGGAATATACAGCAATATATACATTCGTGTATTAACACAGCAAGTGGTTTTAGAAAATACAACAGCTGAAAAGGGATTTTAAGCCAAGTGAGAGAGACAGACTACTATTTACATATTGACAACAAATACAGTTACATAAAATAATGGCTTCTAACACCAAAAGCTCACAGTAATGAAATAAATCTTACAAGCTAGACTAAACATAAATCGCTTAAATAACTGTTTACATTGTATGGGCTTTCTAGATGTCGTGGGCTTCTAGATGTCGTGGATTCCGAAGGATGTATTTATTGAAAGTTCTCAGGGTATATATATATATAATTATTATATATTATATAATATATATAATATATATATATAGATATATATATATATAATATTTATTATATGATAATATATATGAAAGGCTATATCTTACTTGTTATCAATACACTTTCAGGTTGCTGGTTATTGTAAAAAACTGCATTTATCTCTCTATCTTTGGGTTGTAAAATACAAACACCGAACACAGAGGTCAAATCCTCCAAACCACCCCCCCCCCCCCCCCCCCACCCCCCCCCCCCCCTCTCTCTCACTCTCTCTCTCTCTCGTCTCCTCTCTCCCTCTCTATCTCTCGTCTCTCTCTCTACCTTTCAAAAAAGCTTATTCAAAGCCTCTGATCATTCTACTATCATTCACTCACCACCTCTTCCCTCCATCCCTCCCCGAAATTCAGGGGTTGACCCCTTCCCGTACTCTAACCCTTCACTCTTCTCCCCCTCCTTCCCCCACCCCCACCCCAACTTCCCCTCCAACCTCCTCCTTAAAGACCTATTAAAGATAGCTGGAGGGATTTGTGGTGCCTTCGCCATTTTTCAAAGAGGGCCATTATCATTTTCGCCTTCCGCCCGGAAAAAAAAATAAGAGGGACTCTATATTTTTCGTTCGATGGATGGATGGAAGAGAGAGAGAGAGAGAGAGAGAGAGAGAGAGAGAGAGAGAGAGAGAGAGAGAGAGAGAGAGATAAGGCGACAAGAAGGTGGTCGACCTGACTTCTTTACAAATCAAAGAAACTTCTTATCTTGCCCAGAACTTTTCTTTTTTCTTTTTCTTGTTTATTTCTCGAACCAATCACCACAAAGAAATCACCCCCCCAAAAAATATATATATATACATGACGAGGTACAGCTGTTGGCTGGTGGGTCCCATTTCTTTTATCTCTCTCTCTCTCTCTCTCTCTCTCTCTCTCTCTCTCACACACACAACACAGTGAGTGCATATACACACATACATGTACATGCGTTTCTGTTTTTATGAATGCATGTGTAAGCTTCTGCAAAGAGAGAGAGAGAGAGAGAGAGAGAGAGAGAGAGAGAGAGAGAGAGAGAGAGAGGAGGCAATAAATCTTATTGACGACAGCCACAGCTCAATATCGGGAGGAAATAAACATCCCTTTCCATCTACAAGAAAAAAAATTAAAATAGAAAATAAAAAATAAAAAAAACAAATGATCCCAAACGCCTCCCTCAGGATAAGACACAGCTAGAAGACAGATAGCTATAGGGAATCTGATGATTGATGGGTATGGATATCAGACAGCAAGGAGAGAGAAGAGAGAGAGAGAGAGAGAGAGAGAGAGAGAGAGAGAGAGGACGGACCTGGGAGAGTCAGATTAGCCCCTTTTCAATTACGTCCTTGGCAAGAAGTATGCAAAACAGTGGCGGGGGGTTGTGGGGTGGGGGGGGGGGGGGGGGGGGGGGGGGGGGGGGGGGGGGGGGGCGCTAAGTGACAAGCGGGCGGAAAATTGGGACGCGACGCAGCGATGACCGAATGTTTTCATAGGCCATGGTCGCCTGGCTTACCAGAGACGGTGGGGACCGGATACAAGCGCGATTGGTCAATCATATACCCACACCCAACCCACATTCAGCCCACATTCCTGCTCTATACCAGTGGTTCAACACTTTTTTTTTCTGGAGGCCTTGCCCCACTTAATAACCTGTAAAATCCTCATGCCCCCTGTGGTGATGAATAATTCTTATATATATTCACGTGGAGGAAGTCTAAAAGGTCATTTTTGTCCCCTGAGGGGGGGGGGGGGCGTACTACACCCCACGTTGGGAACCACTGCTCAAGACAATTTCTGTGGTCATCTACTAAGTGAATATTGACAGTCACTTCCCTGTTAAAGGGTTAATAAACAGACTTGCGCCTTGAGATGGTGGCTCTAGAGAGATGGGGGCAGGGGGGTCATGCCTCCCAAATTTTGGTCATTATTTTGCCATTTTCCATCTCGGTTGGCACCCACCAACAGGCGACTAAGTCACCAGGTTCATAATTCGATACTTAGGACGACAGGGGAGCATTGGTTGTTCAGGAAGCTGGGCAAAGTCGCCCCCAATGATATGAGAGAGAGAGAGAGAGAGAGAGAGAGAGAGAGAGAGAGAGAGAGAGACGTGGCAAGAAAGTTATTAGGGAAGTTTTTGGCCCAGTGGGATCTTTCTTAACTCAAAAGTTAAGTGACAAATCGAGCAATCACCATACAGAGTTTATTTCCCCAAGCCATTTCCTCCTAGAAACTCAACTTTCACTCTCTCTCTCTCTCTCTCTCTCTCTCTCTCTCTCTCTCTCTCTCTCTCTCTCTCTCTCTCTCTCTCCTTCGGAAACTGAATCAAGCAAGTTAAGAGGTAAATCTACTGCCCATTCAGAGCCAATGCTGGGAGGAGAGGCACCAGAATTTTGCTATGATACAACTTCAGTGAGTGAGTGGAAGGGGAAGGATGGGGGTGGGATGGATGAAGAAGGGTTGGGGGGAGGGGAGATATAGGGCCTGAGATGACAGGGGAAGGAATGAAATGTATTTTTTCCTCTTTTCTGCTGCTGTTGTTGTTATTGACATTATAGAATGGCTCTGGTTTCTGTAAATATTACTGCCATTGTTATTGCGTATTACTCGACAAACCCAACCCTCTATGCAGTTAATCCCAAATGGATTAGTGGTGCGCAACTAATCCTCAATAATCCGGTTACAGATTCACCAACACTGCGTTTATGAATTTCATCCGCGCATACAGTATTCATGTATACATCTGTGTGTAGGCTATTATCACATGCTTACAAAACTGCTATCCGCTCTTACACATACGTAGCCTAACTGCTGATCTTGAATTTGCAACTAAAATCCACACTCACATATACGTAGCCTAACAGCTAATCTTAAATTTGCAACTATAATCCACACTCACATATATGTATAGCCTAACAGCTAATCTTAAATTTGCAACTATAATCCACACTCACATATATGTATAGCCTAACAGCTAATCTTAAATTTGCAACTATAATCCACTCTCACATATATGTATAGCCTAACAGCTAATCTTAAATTTGCAACTATAATCCACAAAGTACAAAGTACGCAGCACAGACTGTGATAAGGAAGAAGAAAAAACATCATGCAACTAATGTTTACACCATCTCCCCCTCTACACCACAAGCCCTCCAAGAATGGCAGACGCCATCAGGCTGCCAACGACGAGAGAAACACAAACAACTCTTCAGGGTTCGTGAGCGTAACGCCAAGTGTTGCCAGACACGCACAGCAAAGAACCCTATACTCTATTAATCTGTTATTATAACCATTGATCGACTGTAGCATAAATCGACTGCCGTGAAATTAACTTGATACAGTTTCTAGTGTTAATGAACAACAGACGTCAATATTTCAGCCAACGTTTGCCAATAATGGCACTACTGAACCGTGAGGAGAATGTTGGGGATATTGGCAACACTGACGAATGTAAACACTAGAGGCTAGGGTCGTTTACACATACTGACCGAATAAGGGCACTAAGGTAGGCGATCAGGAGTTGTTACTGCGTCTCTAATACTCTTGGTTAAAGAGTAATTGAAATATCAAAGCACATTCTAACATAACTAAAAAAGAAACAAAATTATGTATGTCGGTAAAAGATGAATAAATGTTTATTTTAATTTTATATAAACAACTTTGGAAACAACAGAGAGAGAGGGGGGGGAGGGGGGGGAGAGGAGGGGGGGGGGGAGAGAGAGAGAGAGAGGAGAGAGGGAGAGAGAAGAGAGATAGAGAGCGAGAGAGAGAGGAGAAGAGAGAGAGAGAATCACGCAATGTCGTAAAAATTTAAAACATTTTAATAAGTTACAATTCGCTGTTACGAGAAATATTGCGTGAGAATATTTTACTGTAATTTAAATTATGAATTCAGATAGAACAGAATATATATATATATATAATTATATATATATATATATATATATATATATATATATATTATATATTTTATATGTGTACAGGAGTATACCACTCTCTCTCTCCCTCTCTCTTTCCTAAACCAATCTGGACAACTACGTCCTTATCTGAAACTATCTATATAAAATCCTGATAGAGATATATATAAATGATTTATAGATATACAAAAAATTACTATACAACATCCAAATTACCATAATTATTCGTCCCATTACATCTAAGACTCTATAAAAAGAACTCAAAATTGGCAGGAACCGATATTTTTTTTTTCTTCGCCACGAAACTGCTTGATAAGTCTTTACTTGTCTTCATAAGGACCTCTGCTTTATCAGTAATTACGGGAAATGACTCCAAGATTGGCTGGTAATTAGATAAGGGAGGATGAGTGGGTTTCTTGAGGGTAAAGGTTAGTGTTGTATCATATATAATATATTATATATATATATATAATATATATATATATATAGAGTATATTATATATATATATATATATATATATATATATATATATATATTATATATAGATATTATACACTTTACAACCCAAAACATTCTCTGTTATAGTTAAATAATTTACAAAAACTCAAAACATCTCGGTTACATACTTTGAAAAACCCAAAACATCTCGGTTATTACTTTAAATAACCCTAAAACATCTCTGCTACATATTTCACAAAACCCAAAACATCTCGGTTATAGTTATATCATTTACAAAAACCCAAAGCATTTCAGTTACATATTTTACAAAAGCATAAAATATTTTAGTTACAGCTACTATATCCTCGACAAAAACCTAACACGTCTCAGTTATTCCTTTATATAACCCTAAAACATCTCTGTTACATAAGTCACAAAACCCGAAACATCTCGGTTAAATACTTTGAAAAGCCCAAAACAGTTAGGTTAAACGTCAGTTACATATGTCACAAAAGCCTGAAATATTTCGGTTAATATTTCACAAAAGCCTAAAACATTTCGATTCTAGCTATATCCTCGAAAAAAACCAAAACATCTCGGTTATATCCTTCGCAAAACCCAGAAATCATTCTAAAGGACAATCTCTGCCACTTCATCCCCCTCTCACGAGGACACAATACGACCCACCTGTCAAAAATATTTTTTTCTTTCCCTTTGCCATTTTTCAATTTCCACAGTCATTCCCCTTTTGTTCTTCATCCCTTCCCCCTTACCCCTTAAGCTTTCTCCCCCTTCCCCCTTCCTCCTTCTTATCCCCCTCACCCCCCCAAGTGCCCCTGCGCCATCCATCTCCTTTTATAATTCGTCTGTTTCCGCCACCAGACAACCCCGTCTATTTTCCGTGTGACAAAGTATAAAATTTATAATAGGGGTCTTATCCCCTCCTACTCCCCTCCTCTCTCTCTCTCTCTCTCTCTCTCTCTCTCTCTCTCTCTCTCTCTCTCTCTCTCTCTCTCTCTCTCCAGGGTCAGGCTGACTGTATACCCTGTGGCATCTCTGCATTTCTCGTCCTTCGAGTTTTCCTGGGAGTGAATTGGAGACGAAGAGCGCGCGAGTGCGCGTGTGTGGTTTTATACACACATAGTACACACACACACAGGGTGGTTTGTGTGTATGTATGTATATATACGTGTATATAAAAGGGTGTTTTGTTTTTCCAAAGTGTGAGTGTTTGTAACTGATGGTAGCTAAAAAATCATGTGTGTATGTGTGTGTGTCCTTTAGAAAGAGAGAGAGAGAGAGAAGAGAGAGAGAGAGAGAGAGAGAGAGAGAGAGAGCCATAACGACACACACACACACACTCGTCCCTTTCAATTCAATTAATTTCAAGACTCGCATCTGTTTCTCTCTCTATCTCACACACACACAACACATGCACATACATATATACATATAAACAAGGCAAAAACATTACAGAACCACAATTCACCCACAAAACTCACCTTCTCTCTCTCCTCTCTCTCTCTCTCTCTCTCTCTCGCCACATACAAAAACGACAACTTAATGACTCTGCTGACACAAGGGCTGACTGCTCTAACCCCCCCCCCCTCCCTCCTTCCCCCCACCCAATTTAATTTACCAATTAGCAGTGCCACCACACGTCGGGGGTCAAACTTGCTTTAATCGGATTGGCCCGCTCTCGGCCGGGAGGCGCTCGATAGTCCGGTAAAATGGATGTAAACACAAACACTGATGTGGGGAGGGGGGTAGGGGGGATGAGGTGGATGAATTGGGGTGTTTATCTCTCTCTCTCTCTCTCTCTCTCTCTCTCTCTCTCTCTCTCTCTGTCAATAAGAACGTGTTGTCATTCTGGCTGACAACAGGAATGTGATAAAATGTACAAGAGAAGCTTTCCTCCTGTTTAGGAGAGAGAGAGAGAGAGAGAGAGAGAGAGAGAGAGAGAGAGAGCAGGCGGGTCCTTTCCACCCTTTAACGACGCACTCGATGTCCCCCAAGACACCCCCTCATTACTATTTTATTATTTTTCCAGTGTCTCCCAGACGCAATCTGTGTCGTGGCCAGCGGTTGTAAATAGAGAGAGAGAGAGAGAGAGAGAGAGAGAGAGAGAGAGAGAGAGAGAGAGAGAGAGAGACTGCACCACGCACATTCTCTCTCCCTTCTCTAAAAGTATCCATAAACATTAAAAATACGCTCGGCTTTAATAAAGAACATTAATAAAAAAAATTTCAGCACGTCTGTATCAGAAATTGGCGAAGTTGGAATGGTGCCTAATATGAGATAATAACGTCAAATTTGGACGCCTTCGGGCGTCTCCCGGCTGTAAAGCAGATAGATTTTAACAAAATAAGCCCAAGGACAGGTGGTCATGTTAGGTATCGGGCGCTGAGTCATAATATTAATAATAAAAATAATAATAATATAAATAAGAGGTATTGCCTCATTACCCCTTGATTTTTGTCAAAAATGCTATGACAGACAAAGTCTATGCATTTTGTATAACTCTTTTTGTGGATTTGGAATATGTGTATGTGTAAATTGTTACAATTTTATATATGTTTATGCATGTATGTATAAATATTTTTGTGGATTTGAAATATGTATGTGTAAATTATTACATTTTTATATATGTATATGTATGTATGGATGGATATTTTTGTGAATTTGAAATATGTATACATGTATCTGCAAATGATTACAACTGCACGTGTGTATATGCATATGTACATATATAATATACTTATACAAATCTTTGAAAAAGAAACACCAATGTAAATTTAAGATTAAAACCCTACGTACAGTCGAAGTAACGTATCTGAATATATTTAGATAAATAGAAGTAATATAGATAACAAAAGCGATACGAAAATGATGTGAAAGGAAAGTTATGAAATAAGAAAAGAAGATATAAAATACAGATAAAGAGGTTTAGAAGAGAAATGCATGATAATGATAAGAAATACATATGACACGAGAGACACTGATAATACCTTAAAAACATACTTATAAGTAACGTATAATTGTGTATATGTAAGAAATGAATTATAAAACAGATAAAGATGTTTAGAAGAAGAATAATACATGATAAAGATAAGAAATATATATGACACGAGAGACACTGATAATACCTTAAAAATATACTTATAAGTAACGTATAATTGTGTATATGTAAGAAACGAATTATAAAACAGATAAAGATGTTTAGAAGAAGAATAATACATGATAAAGATAAGAAATATATATGACATGAGAGACACTGATATTTCCTTAACAAATAAACTTATATGTTACGTATATTTGTGTATATTTAAGAAATAAAAAAAAAAACAATTAAAGAGATTTAGAAGGAGAGGAATGCATGAAAATTATAAGTATACATATGACATGAGAGACGCTATATTTTAAATTAACAAATATACTTATAAGTAACGTATATATGTGTATATTTAAGAAATAAAATAAAAAGATAAAGAGGTTTAGAAGGAGAGAAACATATGATGATAAAATATCATAGAAATAAAAGAAGAATAACTGATATTACACCTTCAAATATACTTGCTGAATATACTTGTGTATATTTAAGATATAAAATGAAAACGATAGAGTGATTTTGAAGCAGAGAATGATATGATAATGACAATACATATACGTATATGACAGGTGAAGACACTTGACATTAAACTGAAAAATATACGAGCAAGTTTCGTCTATTTGAGCTTACCTTTTTCATAATGACGTTCGTAAGTCCCTTGAAGCGAGCATATTTCTCCTCTGGGCTCTGAAATAGGAGAGAAAGGAAAAGGGTTATTAATTTTGTGAATTATTGTATGCTAGCAATATTATTATTATTATTATTTATTAATATCATTATCATAATATCATAAATATTCTTGTTAATAACCGTTATTAGTAACATTGAGAAATAATAATAATAATAATAATAATAATAATAATAATAATAATAATAATAATATAATAATTAATAATAATCTTGTAATACTAGTTCAACAAGTTCTACAGGCGAGATTCTCACAGGGGCTCCTCTCCCCCTAGCCCCGCCCCCCTGTCCTCTCAGCAGGCAACCAGAGACGACTGAACAATACCAGAACAATACTTGAACACATCCCGTTTGGTCTATCGGAAGGCACAACCGTATGGTGACGTCATAGAAGGGAGATGACGTCATAGAATACTGTACCACCTGATGCAGTTTTATATAATGCAAGACAATACAAAGTGGAGAGAGAGAGAGAGAGAGAGAGAGAGAGAGAGAGAGAGAGAGAGAGAGAGAGAGAGAGAGTTCAACATTGACTGACATTTCACCTACACCTTCCTTTTACCAACTGACCTGACATGACCTCAGTGCAAAAGGAACATCTTGACCCCAATTTAAAATATTCTGAGGGACGGACATTTTTGATACCACGGGAAAATAAAATACTTTGTAGAAAGATACATTTACACTTGTGTTCAATATTAAAAGCCAACTTTATATATTTTCTTATCGATCAAGTATTTCCTGAAACTTAAAATTATATATAATGATGAATGATTAAAATGCATATTTTCTGATACAAAGCTGGTTTTTTTTAGGGTTGGCAACTCAGAAATACAATTAAATCCATTTTTAGTGGCACAATAAGAATTAAAAACCATACTGAATGCCCCAGGAGGTACAAAAAACCATACTCAATGCCCCACCAGGAATAAAAACCATGCTCAATGACCAAAGAAGGATAAAAACCATACTCAATGCCGCCACGAGGAATAAAAAAAAACATTCTCAATGACCAATGAAGAAAAAAACCATTCACAATGCCCTAGAAGGAAAAAACCACTCTCAATGCCCCAGGAGGAATTAAAAACCCATTCTGACAGCACAAAAACCCTCTCTCGTGAGTCATCATACAGCTCATTATAACCCCGAGAAAAGAAAAGCATTTCCAGGGCCCAGATCTTCATCCCTGGAACCACAAAGGGATCATCTTGGAGAAGATCGCCTGGAAAGGCGCTGGAAGCTTCCAGCCTCGTCTTTCTCTCGCTGGAAAACGGTTCCAGAAAAAGCAAAAGAGCCAATTCGAAAAGCTCATTATTCGCTACTTATGCCATTAAAATCCACTTTTGGTGAGAGAGAGAGAGAGAGAGAGAGAGAGAGAGAGAGAGAGAGAGTACGGGCCTCTTATTCGTGACATCTCTTTGTAACTTGTGTCGTCTCTTGTTTCTCTTCTTTATCTACACTTGAGAGCTAGGAAAGGCAAGAAGAGAGAGAGAGAGAGAGAGAGAGAGAGAGAGAGAGAAGAGAGAGAGAGAGAATACGCTCTCTCGCTCACTACAGGGCACAGGCCGACAAGCAAGCAGGCCGTCCTCTTGACAAGCATCCTTGACTAGGCAGAAAATGCCTGTTGTCCAACTCTGTCTTCAGGGATCCTTGGCTGCTCTACATGAAAGTCCTTTTATTCTCTCTCTCTCTCCTTCCTTGTTCTGGGTCGAAGTGAAAGTGGTGTCGCTCTTTTCAATTTATTATTTTTTTGTTTACTTTTCCAGTAGTTTTCGTTCCTTTAACTCATATGTATATGTGTCTGTATATATATATATATATATACCTATATATATATATATCTATAATATATATATATATATATATAATACATATATATGGGTCGAAAGAAAGTGGAGTCAAATTCTCTCATATCTTTTGATTTGTTTTTGCTGTTTTCTTTAGCCTTCTTGTGGTTTCCGTTTCTTAAATTTTAATATCATATATATATATATATGAGTTGTGTAAACAGTGCTCTCTCTCTCTCTCTCCTTTAAACTGGAAACTTATACATTTCATTAACATCTTCTTCACAAACTGCAAATCTTGACAGGTTTAAAAAACTCTTAAACAGGTGGGCCCTCTCTCTCTCTCTTGAAAATTAAAAAGGTAAATTTCCTTACCAACTTTTTCACAATATATTAAAATCTTGACAGGTATAAAATCTTTCTAAACTGGAAACAAATAAAAAGAAAATCAGCCCATAAATAAAAAATAAATTAACAATATAAGCTCTTTTATGGCTGACAGCCATTAGTCAGATAGATAGACAGACAAACAGAGAGACAGACAAGAGGCAAATATAGACACCAACACCTCCCGAATGATTAAAACCCTTGTCAATTTTCAGAACTCATTGTGACCTTTCCAGAACCAACTGTGACCTTCCAGAACCAACTATGACCTTCCAGAACCCACTGTGCCCTTCAAGAACCCACTGTGACCTTCAAAAATCCACAGTGACCTTTCAGAACCCACTGGGATATTTCAGAACTCATTGGGACCTTTTAGAACCAATTTTGACCTTTTAGAGTCTACCGTGACCTTTCAGACCCAATTGTGACCTTTCAGAACCATTGTGACCTTCCAGAACCAACTGGGACCTTTCAGAACCCACCATGACCTTTTAGAACACACTGTGACCTTTTTAGAACCCATTGTGACCTTCCAAAACCCAATGTGATATTTCACAGCTCACTGTGACCTTTTAGAGTCCATTGTACCTTTCAGAACACACTGTGACCTTTTAGAACCTATTGTGAACTTTCGGAACTCATTGTGACCTTCCAGAACCCACCGTGACCTTCCAGAAGACTCACCAATCTGGTGGAGCAGCGGAGAGAGGGGTACCATATGACGTCCATATGTGCATGATTCGCTCCTCTGCCCACAGAGCACCGCCTCCAGCTCCCACAAGACCAGACACCCAAAACAAATGAACGTCGTTTGTTTCTCCGGTTGCTCCTCCTCCTTCTTCTTCTTCTGCTTCCTCTTCTTCTACCACCTCCTCCTCTTCTTCCTCCTGTCGCTTTTGCGGTGGGAAGGCAGAGAAAGACTAGACAAGACCCGGGCAGGACAGGTCCTAAACCAGTCTGAGACGGGTACGTTTTCCCAGGGGCTTTGTGATCGCCATTATTCTCAAGGTGGTTTTTCGCGCGCAAAGATATAAAAAAAAAAAAAAAATAACTGGTTTTGGCGCGCAGAAAACAACAATGGTACAGGTGGTGAGTTCCCCTCCTTATGGGATGCCTCTGCGCTTGCTTCCCAGGCGCGTGCGCTTTGGTCGTTTCGTTTGTTTTTCCTTATTGTGACTAAGCGGAGCGCTGATTGGCGGAACGGGACGGGACGCACGCCAGCAAATGAACTGGAAAACACATCATCACGTAACGTAAGAGTGGAGGAGCGTAACTTGTGTTGCTTCAGTGATTAATTATCAACACGAGAAGCAACACTTATTTCTTTTGTTTTTGTTTATCAAATGTTCTCTCTGGTTTTTTATTTTTAAGGATTTTTATAGGGTTGATTCCCACAGTTCTCGAAAGGAATTTCAGTGAACGAAACAGGAATGAAACACTTTTTATTATTTTCTAAATGTGTCAATTCTGGAATGAATTTGTTTATCATTATAGTAATAATATGGTTAGATGTTTATAAGTATAAGTATATATATATATATATATATATATATATATATATATATATATATTATATATATATAAAAGTATTTATACATTCAATTGAGAGAGAGAGAGAGAGAGAGAGAGAGAGAGAGAGAGAGAGAGAGAGATTACGAACAAAGGCACATGTGAAGCTGTAGTAGTGAGCTTTGGCTGTGATACAGCAAAGCAGCTGGAGAAAGCAGCAGAAAGCAGCAAAAGCAGAGTCCAGCAGTAAAAAATAGTAGCAAGCAGAAGAAAGCCGGCAGCAGTAGAAATAGAAAGAAAAGCGCAACATAAGCAGAAAGCAGCAGCAAAAGCAGGAGAGAGTAATAGGTAAAAGCAGAGACTATGAGAGAGTGGGAGAAGAAAGCATAAAAGCAGAAACAAAAACAGGGGAAAGCAATAGGGAAAAGCAGAGAGCAAGAGAAAGTGGGAGAAGAAAGAAGAAAGCAATAGGTAAAGGCGGAAAGCCAGAGAAAGCAGCAGAAGAAAGCAGAGCCCAGCAGCAAAAGCAGTTGGATAAAGCAGCAGAGAAAAGGAGAAGTAGAAAGCAGGAGGAGAGAGCACAAGGACCCAATAGGGGCTTCCTTCGACCGACGAATTTCTTTTGAAGTGCGGGAAATGATATTGCGTCAAATGGTCGCCGACATTGGCCAAAGGACAGGTGGCCTTATTTATATATATTATAACCCATTTTTGTCGTTCTTTTAGTTCTTTCCTTTAAACTTTACTACCGTTCTTTTAGCCCTCGAAGCCTCATAAAGCCGCTTACACCGTACCCCAAAAGGCTGTTGCAAGATTTACAGGTAAATATACCTTGTATAAAATGCCCTGTATAATATACCCTGTAATAATATACCCTGTATTAAATCAATCCCGTTTCCTTAGATATAGGTGACCATAGCAACGCAATCGGGTGTTGTTGTTGTTGTTGTCCTCTCTCTCTCTCTCTCTCTCTTTCTTATTTATTTCTTAAGGTCTCGTCACCATTTTCTTTCAGCAACTCCATCAGAATTCATTAATGATTACTGCATATTTAAGGGCTCTCTTTCTCTCTCTGTCTCTCTCTCTCTCTCTCTCAGTCCTTTTCAAGGTCAAGACGTAGGGAGCTGGGTCATGCAATATGCAAAGGACGGAGGAATTACCAACATTACGACAACAGCGACAAGAAAGATAAAATTGGATTGAGAGAGAAGGTGAAATATTAACTTCCTATCGATCAACCTGAGAGAGAGAGAGAGAGTAGGTGATAAAACTCATACACTTATACGCAGGAAAGGATCAGTGAAACTTTGGTATTCAAATGAAGCACAGAGAGAGAGAGAGAGAGAGAGAGAGAGAGAGAGAGAGAGAGAGAGAGAAGGGGGGGTGAAAATCCATCGATACCAAAAAGCAATAAATGGGAGGGGGAAAGGGGGGAGGGTCAAGATTTTGGCACTGCACCCCAAAGGGTGACATAAAATCTATTACACCTTTTTTTCCGACAAAGTTAGGGCGGGCCAAATAACGTAAGACCCTTACCCTTAACCCTCCCCCGGGGGTGGGGGGCATTCTTCTGGTTAGTTGGAAGGGGGGGATTGGCATTACGATGACACCACAAAATACGGGTTTATTACAAAATCAGAGTTTTTGTGTGTGGGAAATGCGTCTTTATTTGTAGCACTGAATTTATTGTGTAAAACTGTATTTAAATGTTTATTGGTTATAAGAATTTGTATTTTGTATAATACTGCAATTCTTTAAATACTTCTTTTTTTTCTATTGCAAAAGTATTTATTGTATAAAACTGTCTTTATATGTTTGTTTAAATTTTTTGTGTGTGTAGCACTGTCTTTAATTTTTTTTATTATGCGAAAAGATTTTTTTTTGCATAAAACTATAAAAATTTTAGATATTCATGTTTAATTTTTTTATAATACTAAAAATTTTAGATATTTATGTTTAATTTTTTTATAATACTGTCTTTAAATATTTCTTTTTATTATTACAAAATACTTTTTTGTATAAAACTGTAAGATTTTAGATATTTGTTATAAACAACTGCAAATATTTAAATATTAGTTTTTATATTTAAAAAAAAATTTGTTATATGAGACCCTTATTTGGAAATGTTTATTTACAAGACTTTGTTGTATTGACCAAAAAAACACTTTAATATTTACTAACTTCTGACGAGAGAGAGAGAGAGAAGAGAGAGAGAGAGAGAGAGAGAGAGAGAGAGAGAGAGTTACAAGTGGGATGTGGATAGGAAGAGGTACAGAAGAAGGAAGGGGGGAGGAAAGGACATAAATAAAGAAGATGGGAAGAATGACGATGTAGAGAGAGAGAGAGAAAAAAAAAGGGGAGGGGAAAAAAGAGGTAAGAGGGGAAGGGACAATGACCTACGTGTACACACTCAATAATATTGGAAATCAATCGGTTCTTCAAACCGAGAGAGAGAGAGAGAGAGAGAGAAAGAGAGAGAATGAGGACTCAAGATCATTTCTTTCTTGTCTTCAATTGCTTCTTGTTCTTCGATTTTCTCTCTCTCTCTCTTAGGTTTCCCATAATAAACGATTGGAACCAATCAAATTTATGAGGCACCATTCCTCTCCCCCCCTCCCCCCTCCGGCCCGTAAAAGAAGAGAGATAGAGAGAGAGAGAGAGAGAGAGAGAGAGAGAGAGAGAGAGAGAGAGGTTATGCATTAATAATAATTAGACTAGTCTTTACTAATAGCTAATTGGTGTTGTAATAATAATAATAATAATAATAATAATAATAATAATAACAGACGGTAAAAAAATTTAACTTCCTGAGTGACACAAACACACATACACACACACAAACACTACATTCACCTACCAAAAAAGACGCATGCACATCCCCATAAGGGGACCATACCCCCACATAATAATAATATAATAATATAATAATAATAATATAATTATTATAAATGACAGTTATAAAAAACAATCATATACCGTCCAGCATTTAATAACCTTGAGACACACAAACACTCACACCTCAATGCACTCAAAACTCCATAGAAGGACCTTGGGTCCCCCCCATTACCAAAAACACCAAAAAAAAAAAAAAAAAAACTCGCGAATAAAAAAAAAAAAAAAAAAAAACAAAAAAAAAAAAAAAAAAAAGGAAAACATACAGGAAGGGAAATAAGAGGTTTAATTAAGTTCCCTCGTCTCCATTAAATTGATCCCATCGTCCAGGTAATGAAAGGAATTTTTCCTCGTTCCGAGAGAAAAACGAAATTCCCATTAGGATTATCCAGGTGTGTGTGTGTGTGTGTGTGTGTCAACCCTAGGTTCGATCCCAAGGGGAAGATCTTAGAGAGCGTTTTTAGGGTACCCAAACCTCTCGTTCATTTGGCTTCGTTGACCTGAGGCATAGAGGACCTCTGGAACAGGTATAAGGACGCCTGGAAATGAGACATAAAGGATCTCTGGAACTCTGGAACTGAGGAGTAAAGAACCTCTAAACTGAGTCATTACCTCCGGAACTGAGGCATAAAGGACCTCTAGGAACTAAGGCATAAAGGACCTCTGGAACTGAGGAATAAAGGAATCTCTGGAACTGAGGCTAAAAGAACCTCTGGAACTGAAGGAACAAAGGATATCTGGAACTGAGGGATAAGGATCTCTGGAACTAAGGCATAAATGGACCTCTGGAACTGAGGAATAAAGAATCTCTGGAACTGAGGCATAAAGAACCTCTGGAACTGAGGAACAAAGGAACCTCTGGGAACTGCAGGAAAAAGGATCTCTGGAACTGAGGAACTAGGATCTCTGGAACTGAGGAATAAAGGATCTTCCTGGAACTGGAAGGCATAAAGACCTCTGGAACTGAGGAATAAAGAAATCTCTGGAACCTAAGGAATAAAGAACCTCTGGAACTGAGGAACAAAGGATCTCTGGAACTGAGTAATAAAGAATCTCTGGAACTGAGGCATAAAGAACCTCTGGAACTGAGGAATAAAGGATCTCTGGAACTAAGGAATAAAGGACCTCTGGAACTGAGGAACAAAGGATCTCTGGAACTGAGGAATAAAGGATCTCTGGAACTAAGGAATAAAGGACCTCTGGAACTGAGGAACAAAGGATCTCTTCTGGTAATCTGGAACTGAGGAATAAAAGGATCTCTGGAACTAAGGAACTAAAGGACCTCTGGGGAACTGAGGAACAAAGGATCTCTGGAACTGAGGCAATAAAGGATTATCTGGAAACTGAGGAATAAAGGATCTCTGGAACTAAGGCATAAAGGACCTCTGGAACTGAGGAATAAAGAATCTCTGGAACTGAGGCATAAAGAACCTCTGGAACTGAGGAACAAAGGATCTCTGGAACTGAGGAATAAAGAACCTCTGGAACTAAGGCATAAAGGACCTCTGGAACTGAGGCATAAAGACCATCTTGGAACTGAGGAACAAAGGAATCCTCTGGAAACTGAGGAATAAAGATCTCTGGAACTAAGGCATAAAGGACCTCTGAACTTGAATGGAGGCAGATCCTCTTTATACCTCCCCAACCCCCCCTAATCTCTGAACTGAGGCATAAAGAACTCCCTGGAACTGAGGAATAAAGAATCTCGGAACCTAAGGAACTAACGGTACAATCAAAGGACCTCTGGAACTGAGGCATAAACGAACCTCTAACTCTCTCTAATCTGGAACTTCTCATCTCTCTCTCTCTCTCTCCAGCCGTCTCTCTCTCTCTCTCTCTCTCTCTCTCTCTCTCGACGTCGTCTTCGTCCGCTTATAATGGATTTTTTATTTTTGGAAGCAATGAATATCTAAATGGCTTTGGGAGACGTTTTGAATGCTGAATTAATGGAGATCAGTTGTGGGGCTACCACTTGAGAGAGAGAGAGAGAGAGAGAGAGAGAGAGAGACAGAAAAGGGGGGGGGGGGGTTACAGAAATTCCCATTGTCGGCTTTTAGTCTCGTGTCAGTCAAAACGTCAATCACCTTTCTTATTGCTCATTTCGTCCGTCGTCTCTTCTCTCTCTCTCCTCTCTCTCTCTCTCTCTCTCTCTCTCTCTCTCTCTCTCCTCATCTCAGGGTAAATAACTCAATATATTTACAAGACCAAACCTTTAAAGTATATAAAAAATATATGACATTTAAAAATATATCTTTGAAATAATTCCGTTTCGTTTCCTCTTCCTGCCCTTCAACTCCGGCCTGGAAAGATGTCAAAAGCAGCCGATGGGGAAAAAAGCACCAGTGAGAGAGAGAGAGAGAGAGAGAGAGAGAGAGAGGGGGGGGGGGGATGAGGAGAAATCAACAGAAAAAAAAAGGACAGCTTCTGGATAACAGGCAACAGAAGAGACACCACCGCATGAAAAAGCAGCCCAGAAAAAAACCCATCAGAAATTAAAAAAAAAAAAAAAAAAAAAAAAAAAAAAAAAAAAAAAAAAACTTGGGGAAACTAATTTTTTTATTAGTGAAAAGATTTTTTTTTGCATAAAACTATAAAAATTTTAGATATTCATGTTTAATTTTTTTATAATACTAAAAATTTTAGATATTTTATGTTTAATTTTTTTATAATACTGTCTTTAGATATTTCTTTTTATTATTACAAAATACTTTTTTAGATATTTTAGATATTTGTTATAAACAACTGCAAACATTTAAATATTATTTGTTTTACATTTAAAAAAAAAATTTTGTTATATGACCCTTATTTGGAAATGTTAATTTACAAGACTTTGTTGTATTGACCAAAAAAACACTTTAATATTTACTAACTTCTGACGAGAGATAGAGAGAAAAGAGAGAGAGAAGAGAGAGAGAGAGAGAGAGAGAGAGAGAGATTACAAGTGGGATGTGGATAGGAAGAGGTTACAGAAAAGAAGGAAGGGGGGAGGAAAGGACATAATAAAAAAGAATGATGGGAAGAATGACCAGATGTGGGAGAGGGGGGGGGGGGAGAAGAGAGAGAGAGAGAGAAAAAAAGGGGGAGGGGTAAGAGGTAGGGGGGGAAGGGACCAATGACCTACGATGGTACACACTCAAATAATATTGGAAATCAATCGGTTCTTCAAACACGAGGAGAGAGAGAGAGAGAGAGAGAGAGAGAGAATGATGGACTCAGATCATTTCTTTCTTGTCTTCAATTGCTTCTTGTTCTTCGATTTTCTCTCTCTCTCTCTTAGGTTCCCATAATAAACGATTGGAACCAATCAAATTTATGAGGCACCATTCCTCTCCCCCCCCCCCCCCTCCCCCCTCCGGCCCGTAAAAGAGAGAGAGAGAGAGAGAGAGAGAGAGAGAGAGAGAGAGAGAGAGAGAGAGAGAGAGGTTATATGCATTAATAATAATTAAGACTAGTCTTTACTAATAGCTAATTGGTGTTGTAATAATAATAATAATAATATAATAATAATAATAATAATAATAATAATAATAATAATAATAACAGACGGTAAAAAAATTTAACTTCCTGAGTGACACAAACACACATACACACACACAAACACATACATTCACCTACAAAGACGCATACACATCCCCATAAGGGGACCATACAAATAATAATAATAATAATAATAATAATATTATTATTATAAAATGACAGTTATAAAAACAATCATATACCGTCCAAGCATTTAATAACCTGAGACACACAAACACTCACACCTCAATGCACTCAAAACTCCCATAGAAGGACCTTGGGTCCCCATTACCAAAAACACCAAAAAAAAAACTCGCGAATAAAAAAAAAAAAAAAAAAAAAAAAAGGAAAACACACAGGAAGGGAAATAAGAGGTTTAATTAAGTTCCCTCGTCTCCATTAAATTGATCCCATCGTCCAGGTAATGAAAGGAATTTTTCCTCGTTCCGAGAGAAAAACGAAATTCCCATTAGGATTATCCAGGTGTGTGTGTGTGTGTGTGTGTGTGAACTCTAGGTTCGATCCCAAGGGGAAGATCTTAGAGAGCGTTTTTAGGGTACCCAAACCTCTCGTTCATTTGGCTTCGTTGACCTCTGGAACTGAGGTATAAAGGACGTCTGGAAATGATACATAAAGGATCTCTGGAACTCTGGAACTGAGGAGTAAAGAACCTCTAAACTGAGTCATTACCTCCGGAACTGAGGCATAAAGGACCTCTGGAACTAAGGCATAAAGGACCTCTGGAACTGAGGTATAAAGAATCTCTGGAACTGAGGCATAAAGAACCTCTGAACTGAGAACAAGGATATCTGGAACTGAGGGATAAAGGATCTCTGAAACTAAGGCATAAAGGACCTCTGGAACTGAGGAATAAAGAATCTCTGGAACTGAGGCATAAAGAACCTCTGGAACTGAGGAACAAAGGATCTCTGGAACTGAGGAATAAAGGATCTCTGGAACTAAGGAATAAAGGACCTCTGGAACTGAGGCATAAAGAACCTCTGGAACTGAGGAACAAAGGATCTGGAAACGATAATAAAGAATCTGAACTGAGGATAAAGAACCTCTGGAACTGAGGAATAAAGGATCTCTGGAACTAAGGAATAAGGACCTCTGGAACTGAGAACAAGGATCTCTGGAACTGAGGAAGGTCTGAATAAGGAATAAAGGACCTCTGAATGAGGAACAAAGGATCTCTGGAACTGAGGAATAAGGATCTCTGGAACTAAGGAATAAAGGACTCTGGAACTGAGGAACAAAGGATCTCTGGAACTGAGGAATAAAGGATATCTGGAACTGAGGAATAAAGGATCTCTGGAACTAAGGCATAAAGGACCTCTGGAACTGAGGAATAAAGAATCTCTGGAACTGAGGCATAAAGAACCTCTGGAACTGAGGAACAAAGATCTCTGAACTGAGGAATAAAGGATCTCTGGACTGGATCTGGACTGAGGCATAAAGGACCTCTGGAACTGAGGCATCAGAATCTCTGGAACTGACTCTGGAACTGAGGAATAACGAATCTCGGAACGGAAAGGCTGGAACTAAAGAACTAAAAGACTCTGGAACTAAAGAATAAAGGGACTCTGGACTGAGGATAAAGACTCTGGAACTGAGGAATAAAGAACCTCTGGAACTAAAGGAAGGATAAAGGATCCGACCTCTGGAACTGAGGCATAAACCTCTCTCTCTCTCTCTCTCCTCTCTCTCTCTCTCTCTCTCTCCATCTCTCTCGCTCTCTCTCTCTCTCTCTCTCTTTCTTTCTCTCTCTCTCTCTCGACGTCGTCTTCGTCCGCTTATAATGGAATTTTGGAAGCAATGAATATCTAAATGGCTTTGGGGAGACGTTGAATGCTGAATTATGAGATCAGTTGTGGCTACACTTGAGAGAGAGAGAGAGAGAGAGAGAGAGAGAAGAGAGAGAGAGAAAGGGGGGGGGGGGGGGTTACAGAAATTCCCATTGTCGGCTTTTAGTCTCGTGTCAGTCAAAACGTCAATCACCTTTTCTTAATTGCTCATTTGTATCGTCGTCTCTTCTCTCTCTCTCTCTCTCTCTCTCTCTCTCTCTCTCTCTCTCTCTCTCTCTCAGGGTAAATAAACTCAATATATTTACATGACCAAACCTTTAAAGTATATAAAAAATAAATGACATTTAAAAATATATCTTTGAAATAATTCCGTTCGTTTCCTCTTCCTGCCCTTCAACTCCGGCCTGGAAAGGATGTCAAAAGCAGCCGATGGGGGAAAAAAGCAGCAGAGAGAGAGAGAGAGAGAGAGAGAGAGAGAGATGAGGAGAAATCAACAGAAAAAAAAAGGACAGCTTCTGGATAACAGGCAACAGAAGAGACACCACCGCATGAAAAAGCAGCCAGAAAAACCCATCCAGAAATTAAAAAATAAAAAATAAAAAAAAAAAAAAAAAAAAATAAAAAACTTGGGGAAACTAATTCCACAGGTGGTTCCTCAGCGGTAAAAATTGATTCCCAGCACGAAAAGTTGGTGGGCATTAAAATTACATGGCGGAGGATGACGTAAATATGCGTTGTCCTGAATGTAGGTTTTTATTCAAAGTACGCGAATTGCTCTGTGTGAGTGTGTGTGTGAGAATAAACTTTCTGTAGACAGAGACAGATAAACAGGAGAGAGAGAGAGAGAGAGAGAGTAGAAACTTTCTGTAGATAGGGACAGATAAACATGAGAGAGAGAATCCAATTCTGTAGGTGAGCTTTTCACTATTTAATATATCTTAATAAATCTAATAATAATATAATAATAATAAAAAAAAAAAATAATAATAATCAAACAACGCGTACATAATAATAGCCGTCAAAACAACGCTCATAATAAGAGCAAAACAACCTTAACAACAACAACAACAAGAACAATAATCTCCAATAACCCCACATCTCTGACGTCATCAACACAACAGTAAAGAAACGCGAATTCCTATCAAAAGAGACATCATAAAACGCTCTCTCTCTCTCTCTCTCTCTCTCTCTCTCTCCGGGACAAAGCTTTTGAATGTGAGGAATTCGACTCGAATAAAGGATTTTTTTTTCAATTTTTGTCTTTTTTATCAATATTAATCTAGATTTTCCAATTTTCTCTCCCCCCTACCTTTTTTTTTGGTGAAATCTCCACTTTAGATCGAGAGGAATTTCGAGATAATCAAATGAATAACTGAATGATTCTCTAGGTTAATTTACTCTCTCTCTCTCTCTCGTATATATATATTTATATAATGTATAATATATACAAAAGTATATATGTATATATACATAGTATATTTTTACATATATATATATATATCATATATATATATATATATATAATATATATACATATAGTACTTACATATATACATAAAATAACATATATATAAACCACAAAAACAAATATAAATCATTTGCGTTACTATTAAAATATTAAAACCAAACTACATTCATCATCCCAGCTAAACCTCGAATTAACGAAAAAAGATATGTTAAAAAAAATACAACACATTCCTCACACGGGAGTACCCAGATAATTCTTAAAAAAAAAGAAAAAAAAAAAAATCCACACAAAATACCCACAGAACTTATGAGGGCAGGAACGTCAAAATTTATAATTCACCGGGTCTTTTCTTAACCAGCGCCATTGTCCTTTTGCGTAATATACAGCCATGAAGAATAGTCATTTGACATTTGTTTTGGTTAGGAAAAGGGGGCGGGGCTAAGATCGCGCATGCGCACTAGGCAAGTTTATGAGCGCGTCTACTACGAGTTCATGATCTTCATGCTCCGTCTTTTATGGTCATTTTAATATATACATAAATTACAAAGTAAAAAATTGCAATGAAAGAGTAAATAAAACGATTACGGGGAATAGAAAATAACACGATTCAAATCGTATAAACATAATCAGTGCGCATGCGCGATCTTCGCCCCGACCCCTCCCCCTCCTCCCCAAAGATAACAAATGTCAAGTCGTTTGACAATAGTTTACTACTAGCAATCAAAGGCAGAACATCACGACGATGCTCAGTCTGTTATAATAATAATAAATATAATAATAATATTATAGTCAATTAGGGTACGCTGACCTGGCGTCCGCTTTTGACCTGAGGTTGATGAAGGGTCTTAATTGGTTTGAATTTCCCTTAGCTAACAGAGAGAGAGAGAGAGAGATCCAAAACAATTAAAATTAAATATAAATTTTAAACGCTTAAAGAGAGAGAGATTTTGAAATTGTTTCAAGGTAAATATAATTCAAAGATTTAAAGAGAGAGAGAGAGAGAGAGAGAGAGAGAGAGAGAGAGAGAGAGAGAGAGAGAGAGAGAGA